>NW_027069741.1:682418-794265 GCF_002906115.3 Quercus suber
TGAATTCTGTCTTCCTTATGATGAGTCTCCCGAGTTAAGTGATGTCTTGTCTTATATCACTGGGACTTCTGTCCAGTGGGGTTCTAATCCTAGAATCACTTCTGCTGAGCTCTTCGGGTTACACTATCTGTTCTTTAGGATAGCCTATCATTCTATTTGGCCCATCTCTCATGTTCACACCATTCCTCTTGAGAGGTGTGTATTTTTGTACGCCCTGGTTACTGATGCTCCTATTAGTTTTCCTCATCTCTTTCTTCGTTCTTTGAACGATGTTTATAGGAGTTCATCTACTACTCATGCTCTTGTGCATCCTATTTTTATTCATAGGATTTTGCTTTATCTTGATATTAGTGGCTTCCCTTCCTCTGAGCCCGTTCATGTGATTGCTCCCATAAGTGCGTCTTTTCTTAGACAGAGGGCCGCTTATCTTCGAGCTGATTCTAAACACCCTAGGTCTGAGCCGTCTGGTAGTGCACCTCCTCCTTCTTCTTCTACAGGTCTTGCTGGTGAGGATGTTCCTGATCCAGTTGGTGATGATGCTGCTGCTACTGATGTTCCTCCACCTCCTTCGACTGACTTGATGTTCATCGTACTCTAGAGACTGTCATAACCGTTCAGGCAGCTCATGGTCATATTTTGGTGGACTTGCTAGATGAGATTCGTGCTCTGCGAGCTGACTTTGCGCGTCTTCATTCACCCTCACCACCTCCTTTTGATGGTGACTTGTGATTGCCCTTTAGCATTCCATCACAAAAAGGGGGAGTGGAGTTTTTGACTTGTAGAGGAGTTTTTGTAGTTAGGGGGAGATTTTTTTGTTTTTTTGAGGAGCTTGTGGAGTTTTTAGATTGTATCTAGGTGCTTCACTTTGTATATCATTTTTGGGGATATTCATGTTAGGGGGAGTAACATTGATTGATATACATGTTATATTTATTGATTCTTGTTGCTTTGTGATTCACTGCTTATTGATTTATATTTATGAGTTGTTCATTCATATATGTCTTTATTTTGTATTGTGTGAATCTTACAAGAATGTTATACCTGTTGTTTTACTCTTTTCTGTCACACATGCGTTTATGCGTTTGTTGAGTATTTCAGGAATATACAGGTTGATTCAACTAAGCTACTGTCTACACTTTGCAACCAATGGATAGTAGTTAGGGTTGAATTTGAGTTTATGAGCATTATTTTTGTAAAGGGCTTTTTACTTGTAAACTTTGAGCTTTTAATTAGGGTTTTGTCACGGATTGCCAAAGGGGGAGTTTGTTAGGTTCTAAAGGTTTAGGAATTTATGTATTTAGACTTTAATTTGTAATATTGGCAAACCATGATCAAAACAATCTGTTAAGTCTTGTTAAAGTGTGCTCAAAGTTGTTTAATTATTGTAAAGTTGGAATTGAGAGACTTAGATGCATTGGGGCATTTCGGTCTGGCTCGAACTATCGAAGAATAGATTCGATCGATCGAAAATCGATCAATTGCGTTTTCTGCAGTTTTTCCAACTTAGCCCTAACTCATTAAACGTTAGGGTTTTATGTTTTTGCCCTAGGTATATAAGGAAAACCCTACCACGTTTTAGAGTTGCTCCAGTTGTATTGTTGCTCATACATTGCTGTTTTGTGTAAATCTCTTGTGAGATCTAGAGGAGCTTTCCTTTACACAAAGCTTAGGGTTTTCAAGATTGAGATTACTTCAACATCTTGATGATCAACTTGGTTGCTACCATTGAAGCTTAAAGAATATCAAGGTGGGTGCTTGTAGTGATTGAAAATTCAAGAAAGAAGGAGTCCGTGGATTCGAGCTTGCACGGGGTGTGTCAGTAAGTTCTAATAAAGGATATTTAAAGAAAATATAATCTAATGGTGGATTTGTCAAAGTTTGCATTTAAATAATAAAATATTAAAGTTATACCAGACATAACTTATTTTTTTCTTTGTTGAGAAGATATACCAAGCATAACTTAAACCTACCACATAATTTTATAACACATTTGATTATTCAATAGTAAACCAAAAATAAGAACAAAAATACTTCACAAATCAAACTATACATAATTATAAATATAAAACAATAACTACGATTTCAAAAAAAATACATGTAAATTTCTGAAATTTTATTTAAATATAACCTATAATCCTAAACCAATACATATTTAAAATATTTTTTCTTATTCTTTTTCTCTTCATTTACTCCCCTCATCTGCCAACATCACGTCACTCTTCCCCATGTCAAACTACTTGCCTTATATATCTTCACTCTTTTATTTATATGCTTCCCTTTCCAATGTTCAAACTCCACCGCATCTTTCCTTGTTTTCTCTCTTTTTTTTCTTCTTCTTCAGTTTATTTGTTTTCATTTATTTTCCTCACTAGTCACTGCAACTTCCCCCTTTTTTTTTTCCTTCAGTTAACTGTTCCAGGTGAGCTCATATTTTTATTTTGTCAACAACTTCTTTTATTTTATCTTTCTCATCTAGCTCTCTATTTTCTATCACTGGAACAAAAAAGACCAAAAATTTCATATTGGTCAAAAATTGGATTTTGGTTGGAATTAATCGAAACAACCTAGAATGTCCGAAACACACTGAAATAGGCCGAAATATTATCCGAGGTGGAACATGGTGGGTTCTCATTCTAGTTTGCATATTGATACGAGATTTTCCGACCATTCTAGTTGAAACGATACGATATTAATAACAAGGATGAACACCATGCTTCTAATTCAAGAACTATGATCACATGCTTGGAATTAGGGATTGCACCTAGCACACATCACCATGCTTTAATTTTTAATCCTTTCAAATGTAATGGTATGCTTAAACTAGGGTTTTTCACCATGCACACACAATCACTCATTTCAATCTTGGATAATATGCTCATTGATGCTATGAAATGTTATTTGCTTGGATGATGTAACATGACCATTGGCCACCTTAGACTAGAAGACTAGTTTCGTCAGGCAATATGGGTGCCTAACACCTTCTTATCTTGTAACTTAGCCTTTGAACATAGATAAAGTGATTGTAGATTAATGCTTTTCAATGAAATTTTCATTTTCTAGATTGTAACTAGGATAAAAGTCATGTGATTTTCTTAGATTGTATTTAGGACCAAAGTTATGTACTGTTCTAGTTATTTTCCATATGATGTACATTCAAATATATCAATAAAAATGATGTATTTTTCATATGGTTTCTTATTTTTCTATTTAATTAAAAATAAGTGGCAACTCTATGTAAAAATGATAGTGGGTTCATGCAAATGACACCTATCTGTTATGTGTGTCACCAAATAATAGTGTTTATGCAAAATAGAAAATAGAAATAATAATAAAAAATACAATCACACAAGGAATACAAAGATTTACGTGATTTAGACTCAGACCTACATCCACGAGCTGTGTTGAGGAGAAAGTTTCACGAAGAAAATAAGAGAATTACAACGGCAATACCCAAAAACTCACAAATTCCAAAGCCAAAATACATCCAATGAGAAACTTGAATTTCTCTAAAACAATGCCACAACTTTGAACTCTTAAAAAACAAAGGATAGAGAAAATCTATTCTATATACCCAAGTTGTAGCATTCTCTTTTAAAGAGAGAAAAGCCTCAGCACTAAAGAATGACCAAAATTTATTCTATTAATAGTAACAAATTATTTTATAATATTTTTACAAATTATTGATGTGGCAAATTCATATATATTGGTTTTCATCTGAGTCCATCATTAATATAAAGTTACGACATTCTATGTTAAAGAGAGAAAAGCCTCATCACTAAAGAATGACCAAAATCTATTCTGTGCACACCCAAAATGGATTTAATGGGCTAGTTCACTCTAGGGCTCACAATCTATTTGTAACATGGGTTTTGGATTTCCTATTATGGGTAGAGTTCCAGGCCCAGAAACTCGATGAGGCTTTCTCTCCTTCTTATCTCTCTCTATCACTCTGTTCCTTTTAGAACGTTTCAACAACCCTTTCTGTTCCTCAATTCTCATATTTATAGCTCAAATTTAGTGGAGAAGCTATGATTATTTTCAGGGTTAGTGCAATGGGCAGTCCAATATCATTGATCATAGGTGGGTGGTTAGGTGAGAGTGGAGTGTGGTGTGAGTGGCCTTGGAACTTGGTTTCCACTCCTACGAATGTTCTCGGTAGCGATGTTCCCTAAGGTACTGCCGAATAGGAAAAGGATGGCGTGTTTGAATATATGCTCTTTACTACTCGGGAAAGCATCGTCGAGCAAGGAAGAGATGGCAAAACCTGGGCTCGCAGCTTGTGTGGGCTCAGAGTGGGCTCCTGAGAAGAGAGGGGTCAGGTTTATAGGTCGTATCTCCATATCAGAGTCCCAGGCCCAAATGGGCCTGGGCACAGGGTGCGGTACATTAGCCCCCCCCCCCTTGATTTGTCCCCTTCAATCGGGGACGAATCGAGGAACCCAAGAGGCAGTGATCACCCGGGAATCCAAAAAGACAAATTTCTGACGGTTGAGGAACATATTAATGCGCCCCTCAAAAGATGCGTTAAACCTTACTAATGGCTTAGCCGTCATTATGGCCTGATGGTTTGTGAATCGAGGCGTCACACGCGTGGTAGTTGAGGTGGCGATTCGTAAGGTTTCCCGCCAATGAATTTATTTAATGCCACATATTCCTCTTTTCACCCCTATAAATAATCACTTCTGACTCTTTCCTTCACTTTTGCATTCCTCATCCTCCAAACTTTCACTCTGTCGAGCATACAGCTTTCGTACTTCATCTCCTAGCCCAGAACACCCTTCCTCCTTAGAGCCCACAGTAAGTTCCTTCTCCTCTTCTTCTTGTTTGTTCTATTTCACTCTATTCTACAGTAATTGTAGCCTTTTCGTTCTTTTTTGCAAAGTCCTCACTTAGAGAATGGGCTTTTCTCATCTTCTTTCTTCTGCGGCTACTTTGGCTAGTTTTAGGGCTGCCTACAACATCCTTAGGGACGTCGATATTGCCTACTGTCATGTGGGCGATATTGACATCCAGAGGTGCCACGGGGTAAATATAGTTTTCATTCCCCTGATGGCTATTCTAGAGGGTAGGGTTAGGTTCCCTGTTGACCCCCAGATCTTAGGTACCCTTAGGTTTTATGGTCTCTGCCCCGACCAACTCCCTCCTAATTTTTATTGGTTGGTGAGTTGCGTTAGTAGGTTGAATCAATTGTATGGGTTGCAACTGAATCATCATGACATTAATTTTATGTATAGTTTGTGTGGCAACATAAACTCGGATTATTACTTGAAAACTAGGGACGTAAGGGTACGGCTTATTTCATGCCCACCTGATTCAAATAGAAATTCAGCAAGAGATTTTGTATGGGTGAGCGGCAATTGGTTTGCAGAGGAGCTCCCCTGCGCGCTTTCATAGTGTGATGTTGGTCGGTATCGAGCGCCTTTTATTTAACTTTCTTTGATTTTAATCCGAATAAGTAATCACTAACCAGCTTGTGTTGCTTCCGTGCAGAGAGTACAAGGTTCAAACCGGACCTTAGAGTAGTACATGTTCGGGACCTAAATTTTGTGCTTAGGTCGGAGATTTTTGTTCACTCGGATGAATAACTCCAAGCATCACATCTTATCCTTGGTGTAGACCCTGTTTACTCCACTTGGAAAGCCTTCAGCCAAGCTTTGTTAGTTGATAGCCCCCTCCTTTCATATATAGATGTGCGGCAAGCGAACTTCCTTCCCCCAAGATTCACCGTAGGCAAGGCGCGCGATCTTGGTCCCTGTACATTTGTTCAGACAAACGTTAGCCCGTACAAGACGAGTCAGCCGAGTGGGTGTCACGAGAGTGGGCCCACGCACAGGTTCAGCCAAAAGCTCCAATTCAACCTGAGGCCCCGACAGAATTTGAGGCTCTCGCTCAGGAAGCCGGGGGTGAAGCCGCTAAATCAGTCAGTTCTTCAGAAATAGAATCCGACCACGCAAG
Source organism: Quercus suber (assembly GCF_002906115.3). Taxonomy (NCBI): domain Eukaryota; kingdom Viridiplantae; phylum Streptophyta; class Magnoliopsida; order Fagales; family Fagaceae; genus Quercus; species Quercus suber. The sequence continues at coordinate 688,374 of NW_027069741.1, forward strand.
TGCTATGGTGACCAGAAAGACTATGACTATCAACCGCTTTGTCTCGGATGCCCAGCCAGTTGCACAACAACAACGCGCTCCTGATCAAGACCCTATGCCTCCTCCCGTTCTAGCAAGTCGTGCCCGAAAAAGGCAACACACGACCAAGCAGACGTAGACAAGCTCAGGAAATGCGCCCTCTAAAATGCCTCCCCGGCCATCGGCTAGCATTGTCATCTGGGAGCCGGTGGTGCAACCCGAAGCGAACCTGGTGTCCACTTCCTGATTCACAGCAGAGTGGCAACCCTCTTTCGAATTTGACAACAAGCCTCTTCCTGCGTTTGCCAGTGTAAGAGTCTCGGACAAAGGGCAAGGGGGTCGTATTGCTGAGAGTTTAGTGCATAGCCTCCTTCTGTCTGAGGATGTAGGCACCTTTACAGAAGGGACGGACAAGTCTTTAGGGCGGCGGTTGCAGTGGCACACTATAGTGGTAACCATTCTACTTTATTTTATTGTTCTCAGTTTGCTTTTATATGCGTACTTTCTTTTTTCTCTTATACTTGTAATCACTATTTGGTCAGGCCGTGCAACTATCCCATATTGTGGATGGGAGGATGAAGGAGCTTGTTGAAGATGCTGAAGGGGAGAAGGCTCTGAAGGACGTCGTCAAGGACACGGTGAAGGAAAAGTTGAAAATTGCCGAGGATGTAGAGGAAAAGGCCGCTTCAGTTGAGAAGGCAAGGGCTTTGGCTGAGGGGAAGTCCACGGAGCTAGAAGTGCAACTGGGGGGTACTGAGCTTAAGCTGGCAGAAGCCCAGAGCCTAAACATTGCTTTAGGAGAAGAATTGGCCGACTTGAAGGCGGCATTGGATGCTTGTGAAAGCAAGTGGTACGATGAAGGATTTGCTGACGTGAAGAATTTCGCGGGGCCGGTTATTCGTCAAGCTCACACGCTCGGATTCGAGGAGGGATGGTTTGCTGCCCTTCAAACCATGGGTGTTCCCGAGGATTCTCCCCTAAGGGACCGCGGTCAAATCCCTTTCCCAAAACCCCAAGATGCTGTACAAGATGCCCCTCTCGTCATTGATGAAGAAGATACCACCAGCATGAGGGAACTAGTGAACACTATTGATTCTCACGTGGAGCCAACCGATCTAGAGGCCACTAGCTGCCCTTATGTTGAAGATCAAGTCAGTAGGAATGTTCAGCCACCACCTTCTCCTGCTGACCAACAGCCCCCTGTGGATACTTCTCATGTTCAAACCGTGGATTCCTGAAGTTTACTACCGAACCGGATTTTTCATGCTTTGCTTTTCTTTTTCTTGAATAACATTTCAACTGGTTTACCTATGTCACCGGGTTGTGGTGACGAAACAATTTATTTCTTTTGAGCTTTATTTTCTATCTTTCTAGTTGCCGAGTTTTGGTAACTAAACACCAGTTTAAATTTTATACGCTGTTTTAAGTTATGCCCATGAATGTTTTGCTGTGGTATGCTTTTTTTATGGCCGGTTGGTTTTTATGAGGCCCCCATATGCTCGGCGATTGGGTAGGACAGAGAAATCAGCTTCTGTCAATTCTTTTTAGGCTAAGGTTCCAACCTGCCCAGCAATGAAAGATCGGACCGAGGACAGGTTTCAGGAAAAAGAAATTCTTCTTCTTCTTCTTCTTTTTTATTTTTTATTTTTTTAGGTTAAGGTTTCGACCTGCCCGACAATGAAGATCAGATCGGGGACAGTTTTTCGTCTTTAGGATACTCTTAGGCTAAGGTTTCTACTTGCTTGGTGACGAAGATCGGATCGGGGACAGGTTTCTGTCCTTAGGATACTCTTCGGCTAAGGCCCGGCGATGAAGATCGGATCGGGGACAGGTTTCTGTCCTTAGGAAATTTAGGCTAAGGTTTCTTCCTGCCTGGTGATGCTTATCGAACCGGGGACAGGCTTCTATCCTTAAGAAATTTAGGCTAACGTTTCTTCCTACCCGGTGATGGACATCGAACCGGGGACAGGTTTCTGTCCTTAGGAAATTTAGGCTAAGGTTTCTTCCTGCCCGGTGATCGACATCGAACCAAGGATAGGTTTCTGTCCTTAGGAAATTTAGACTAAGATTTTTTCCTGCCCGGTGATGCTTATCGAACCGGGGACAGGTTTCTGTCCTTAGGAAATTTAGACTAAGGTTTCTTCCTGCCCGATGATGCTTATCAAACCAAGGACAGGTTTTTGTCCTTAGGAAATTTTTTTGTAAAGATTTTAGTTGCTCGAGCGGTGATAGAATTAAGTATATGTGTGCGGGCGATTATTACCATTCTCATTAGTAATTCACATGCATGGCGTTGCATTCAACTTATAACATAGTTTACAATCGATCAGTGATAAAAAATTTTAAGATTATGGACATTCCATGGCTGAGGTAATGGCCTCTCATCCAGGTCCTCCAAGTAATATGCCCCAGCGCTAGCGATTGCAGTAACTAGGTAGGCCCCCTCCCAAGTCTGGGCTAAATTCCCGGAGTTTGTATCTCGCATATTCCCCACTGCTTTCCTAAGCACCAAGTCCCCAGCGCTAAATTCACTCATTCTTACACCTCGGTTATAACGGCGAGCAAGTTTTTGCTAATACTCGGCCAGCTGGATTGTCATTGCTTCCCGGTGCTCTTCTAACCAATCCAAGCGTTCCACCATTAGCTCGCCATTTCGGATGGGGTTGAAACCTTCTACTCTCGCACTGTAAAGGTCTACCTCGGCTGGTATCACTGCTTCAGCTACGTATGCCAAAGAAAACATAGTTTCATCGATGGACCTCCTAGGGGTTGTTCAGTAAGCCCATAAAACGCTAGGCAGTTCTTCGGCCCATCGGCCTTTTGCACTGTCTAATCTCTTCTTTAGCCTATTTAGGATCGCCTTGTTGGTGGCTTCAGCTTGATCGTTGCTTTATGGATAAGCTGGAGTGGAATACCTGTTTTTGATGACGAGATCACTACAAAATGCACGGAAAGCTTTACTGTCAAATTACAACCCATTATCAGATATCAGCGAGTTCGGCACCCCAAACCTGGTGACAATGTTTCTCCATATAAACTTTTTGACATCCGTGTCGCGAATATTGGCTAAAGCCTCTGCCTCTGACCATTTGGTAAAGTAATCTACAGCCACCATTAAAAATCTTCATTTGCCAGTTGCTCAGGGAAATGGACCGAGGATATCCAGCCCCCATTGTGCGAAGGGCCAAGGACGGCTTATCGGATTCAAGTAACCTACTGGCTGATGGATCAGTGGTGCGTGCTTTTGGCACTATTCGCACTTTCGCACATATTCGGCGGCGTCCTTTTGCATCTATGGCCACTAAAAACCCTGTGTCATTGCTCGATGTGCCAACGAACGTCCCCCTATATGACTGCTGCACACTCCATTATGAAGCTTGGCCAGTAGTTCACCCACCCTATTTGGGTGCAGACACAAAATGTACGGCCCCCCGAAAGATCTTTTGTACAGCTAGTGTTCTGCTAACAGCCAATATCGAGGTGCTACTCAGCGAACCCTACTGACCTCCTTCCCGTCACTTGGGGCACAATCCTTGACTAGGAATTCGTTGATTGGGTCCATCTAACTCGGTTCGGCTGCCGCAATCGCAGCAACCTCGACCCCCTCCATGCCGCACTATTCATTACACGAATGCTCAGTTTCGATATCAGTTCCACCCTGATCTACCGAGGGACCCCCTTTGCCGTCGACGATGCTAGCGTGACTAAGGAGTCAACATGTTAGTTCTGCGCCCTGCCCACTTGGGACACCTTTACCAAACCAAATTTGTTCATAACCTGCCTTGCTAACTGCAAGTATGCCTTCATCCGGGGGTTTCGGGCCTCAAAGGTTCCCTGGATTTGGTTAACAACTAGCTAGGAATTTGAATATATTTTCACACTCCGGGCTCCCATTCTCAAAACCACTCTCAATCCGGCAAGTAAGGCTTCATATTCGGCCTTATTGTTAGAGGCTCTAAACCCAAGCCTAAAAGAATGCTCCAGTCGTATTCCCTCTAGGGTGACAATAACGATATCGGCGCCAGCCCCTAAGGCACTTGACGCTACATCCATAAATACCTTCCACGGGCGACTCTCGACATGATAGACCATCTCCCCGTCATTCATAGAGGAAAACTTTGCAACAACATCAGCGAGGACCTGCTCCTTCACTGCATTTCGTGGTCGGTAACGTATGTCAAAGGAACCCAACCGTGTCCCTCATTTGGCGATTTGGCCCCTGAAGTTAGATCTCCTCAGGAATGACTGCAAAGGATACTCGGTTAGGACATACATTGTATGGGCCTGAAAATAATGCGACAACTTCCTCGTAGCGTGTATCAGGGCAAGCACTAAATTTTCAAGAGGTAAATACCTTGTCTCGGCGTCAACCAAATTCTTACAGATGTAATACACAGGCTGTTGCACTCCCCGATCACTGAGCAGTACAGCACTTACTGCGTGTTCGGACACCGACAAGTACATGAATAGATCTTCTCCGGTCTCCTGTGCTGTCATCATGGGTGCTTGCATCAAGTACTCCTTCAAATCCCGTAAAGCTCTATCGCATTCCTCATTCCACTGAAACCCTTTCCATTTCTTTAAAAGCTGACAGAACAGCTAGCAGCGATCAGCGAACTTGGAAATGAATCGATTCAGGGTAGCCAGCATTCTTGTCAACACTTGCACCTCCTTTGGGTTGCTCGAAGGCTTCAGTCGTTTCATGGCTTCTATTTGATCCGGGTTCACCTCTGTTCCCCAAGATATCCTAGGAACTTGCCAGCCCCCACGCCAAAAGCACATTTCTCGGCATTTAAGCGTAGCTTATGCTGCCGAAGAATCTCAATCACCCCCCCCAAGATCCTCTATATGCTGCCCCTCCTGCTTACTCTTCACCACCATGTCGTCGATGTACACTTCGACTGTTCATCCTATTTTGTCCCGGAACATCCTTGTCATCATTCGCTGGTAGGTGGCCTTGGCATTCTTTAAACTGAAAGGCATTACAACATAATGATAATTGGCTTTTGGGGAGATGAATGCCGCCTTTTCTTGATCCTCGGGAGCCAAAGCGATCTAGTGGTACCCCTGAAAGGCGTCCAAGAAACTCATCCTCGGATGCTTGTACGTGGCATCTACCAATTGGTCGATCTTCGGTAAGGAAAATGGGTTTTTCGGACAAGCCCGGTTCAAGTCTGTGAAATCTACACAAACCCTCCACTTGCCGCTCTTCTTCTTCACTACTACGGTATTCGCCAAGCATTCTAGGAAGTAAATTTCCCTTATTGTCCCTGCCTCCTTCAGTCTTCGAACTTCCGCCTTTACTACTTCAGCATGCTCTCTGGCAGATCTCCTTGGCTTTTGTTTCTTAGGAGCAAACGTGGGGTCAACGTTAAGTCTATGAACGATGAATTCAGGATCTACTCCGGGCACCTCATATGGGCTTCATGCAAACACATCCACATTTTGTATGAGGAACAACAACATCTCTATCTTATCTTGATCCTTCATGCGCTCTCCTACTTAGAAGTACTTGTCTTTGTCCGGAAATATTCTTACCTTCACCACATCCTCAATAGACTCGCCCCCCTTCTACAGTTCCTATAATTGCTATAAAAGGGTCCCCTGTGATGGGTCATTTTGCTCGGCCTGATCCCCCTGGCCAGTTCGCTTTTTCTCCCAATTGACTATGGCGACCAAGCATTGTCTGGCCGTTTACTGGCTTTCATGTATTACCGCAATTCCATGCTCGGTAGGAAATTTGACTTTCACGTGCAGGGTGGATGGTACAACCCCCATTGCGTGGATCCACAGCCTTCCTAGTATAACGTGTATGGGGAGAATGAAGCGACCACTATAAATGTTACTACCACCTCTTTGCCGTCCCTATTCACAGGCAGGGAAACTTGCCCCTCGGGGACTACCAATCTACCATCGAACCTGACCAAAGGTGTTGTATACTAGGAAAGATCCTCGTTTTTCAACCCAAGCCCCCTAAATAAATCCAGATACATCACATCGACCCCGCTTCCTTGATCTATCATCACTCTCTTCACCAAAAAGCCACTTATCCGGGTGGAGACTATTAAGGCATCGTTATGCGGTTGAATCGTTCCTTCCAAGTCGCCATCACCAAAAGCGATAGGTTCTCAGGCGAATTTTATCCTTTTTTCGGACAGCTGCATATCCAAGTTACCTTCAACTAGCACTATTGTTAACACCCCTTTCTTTCTTGCCGAAGTGAGTTTCCTCAGAGGAGCACGGATAACCTCAATTATCCCATGAGAAGGTGGGAAAGGGTTGCCCCTTTGTGGAACACCCTGCCCCGTTCCTCGATCCCTTGTGTCTACTAGAAATTCCTTTAAGTGCCCCCGCCTTGGCCAGTTGTCTGAGATGGTCTCTTAATACTCGGCACTACTTTGTAGTATAACCCTTATCTTTATGGTAAGTGTAGTACAAGTTCTGATTCCTCCTAGAGGGGTCATCATCCATCCTGTTTGGCCATCTAAAGTATGGCTTGTGTTTAATCTTGTCAATAATCCTATGCATTGGCTCCTTAAATGTCACATTTACCTCCCCTACTGGCGCTTCTAGCTTTTGAATCCTTAACTCCCCCCGGTTCCTTGGTTGAAAGCCACCCTATCGAGGACGACTTGCCATTGGTGCTTTGCCTTTGTTTTGCAGCCGGTCATTTTCCAACTGTTTGTATTCTTCAATCCGCCTCATCTGCTGCCTCATATCCTCAATAGGCTTCTTAGTTAGTGATTCTCTCAGCCCGGAATCCTCGGGCAATCCCATTCTAAAAGTGCTCACGGCAATCTTCTCGTTCCCGCCGCCTATCTCGTTGTAAAGCTCCCAGTACCGACCAGCATAACTACGAAGGGTCTCCCCTACCCTCATTTTCATGGACAGCAATGCGTCTACCGGTTGTGGCACTCGGCTACATGTTACAAACTGGATTTTGAACTCCTATATTAGCTCGGCGAAGTTGTGGATGGAGCCTTTCCGCAACCCATTAAACCATCTCAGAGCGGTAGGGCCAAGGCTCGAGGGAAAAACCTTACACATCAGTGCGTCATTATAGGTATGCAGAGACATCATCTGGATATAGTGACTAACGTGCTCTACCGAGTCAGTATTCCCATCATAAGAGTTGAACGAAAGGTGCACGAATCTATTTGGCATTGGGGCACGCTCGATCCCAACTGAAAATGGAGACCTAGCAGCTCTTCGTAGTGCACGGCTCATCATATCCATGGCCGCATTATGGGGCCGTTGCTCTTTTGGGGAATCTGAACCTTGGTCTGCATACTCCCGTGATCGTGAACGGTCTCGACGTTGATGGGATTCCTGCAAATGCGAATGTTCCCTTCGCCGACTAGATTCTCGTGAATGAGATCGTTCTCAGCAGTGGTTGGGTCTTGATTGATTGGATCCCGTCTCATAACGATCTTCCTGGGTATTGGATCTTCTTTCTCGGTTGTCTCGATTCCCTCTATAGTACCTGTTCTTTGCTTCTAACTCCAGATCTCTCACCAACCTGCGTAGCTGCTCAAGCTCTTCATCCCTTTCGTCAAGTTGCCTATGTCGTGAAGCAACGGATGTCATTCGCTGCGTTTGGTACGACCCTTCTCTGAGGCCGAACCTCTCTTCCTCCCGTTCGTGATTCCTATCTTTGTGCCTCTTTTGCCTTCGTTCTCGCTAAGAAGATCCTCGAAAAGATCCCATTGAACCACTTTCAACATCACTCCCAAAACGTCTCCCAGACATCCTCTCACGCATAAGTCTCGATCGAACCACGGCTTTGTAGGAGATTCCCACAGACGATGCCAATTGTGCGCACCCAAAATGGATTTAATGGGCCAGTTCACTCTGGGGCTCACAATCTATTTGTAACGTGGGTTTAGGATTTCCTACTATAGGTAGAGTTCCAGGCCCGGAAACTCGATGAGGCTTTCTCTCCTTCTTATCTCTCTCTCTCTCTCACTCTGTTCCTTTTAGAACGTTTCAACAACCCCCTTCTATTCCTCAGTTCTCATATTTATAGCTCAAATTTAGTGGAGAGGCTATGATTATTTTTAGGGTTAGTGCAATGGGCGGTCCAATATCATTGATCATAGGTGGGTGGTTAGGTGAGAGTGGAGTGTGGTGTGAGTGGCCTTGGAACTTGGTTTCCACTCCTACGGATGTTCTCGGTAGTGACATTCCCTAAGATACTACCGAACAGGAAAGGGACGGCGTGTTTGAATATATGCTCTTTACTGCTCGGGAAAGCATTGCCGAGCAAGGAAGAGATGGAAAAACTGGGCCCGCAGCTTGTGTGGGCTTAGAGTGGGCTCCTGAGTAGAGAAGGGTCAGGTTTATGGGTCGTATCTCCATATCAGAGTCCTAGGCCCAAATGGGCCTGGGCACAGGGTGCGATACATATTCTATTAACAGTAACAAATTATTTTATAATATTTTTACAAATAATTAATGTGGTAAATTCATATTAGTTTTCATCTGAGCGCATCACTAATATAACTTTTTTAATAACCAATAATCATTCACCATATTATTAATTTGTAAATTTTTTTGTGATTTTAGCATTTTTCATATTAATTAGCTTTAAGGTTTGCTAACCAAAGTTTTCCACTTTGGAGAAGGTTACGTGCCCAGCACGACCTTTATTCTATGTGGCGCAAAATATCAAGACACAAATCAATAAATCATATCTTTTTTTCTTTTCTTTTCTTTTCTTTTTTTATTTTTTTGTGTGTTTTTGAGAGGAAAAATTCACATCATTATTATGTTGGTTTGTAAACATTTTATAATAAAATTGGTAATAATTATAACTTCTTGTGATAAAAATAATAATTTTTGCATTTAGCACTAAAATCAAAATGTAGGGCAAAGCCCATTACTATTAGTTAATTAATCAGTGAAAACGTTAGCTAGGAGCCAATGGAGCCACAAACCACAAAATTATGAAAATTCTGAAGCGATTACACTTTTTTGAGTTCGATTTGTTCAAAACATTACGTAATTCCATGTCAATTAGCCAGTTATATTATTTTCATGCACGTGATGACGTAACTTTGTAAATTGTAGCCAAACCCATTTAGGAATGAGAATTATCTTAGAATTCTAATAACTTGAATATCATAAACCATATAATTAAGTGACAAGATAATCAAGAATAGGATATTAAACAGAATAATACTATAAACATAACAATTTTCTTATAATTTTTTTTATGATGGTTGATATGAAAGGTTTTTATTAATTATTTTTTTGACCTACTTACATTATTTTTTTACTTGTCAATAACCACTTACGGATGTATATTTTTTTTGGCTGTATTTTATAAACTTATTGTATTAAACATGAGTTACAACGATCATCCATATAGCATATTTCAATACTTAATTATATAACTTATAAACTCCCTTTTATTCATTAAAAAGAAGAAGTTATAAGCTCCCTTCTTCCCAAATTAACCTTATTTATGAATATCATGGGCAAGAAGTTTCGTTTAGAGCTTTCTCAAAAAAAAAAAAGTTTCGTTTAGAGGGAGTGTCATGTGGTTGTATTTTCAAGGGATATAGCCACCTTCGCCACTCCCACCACCTCCTCCATATCTTGCTCCATGTTCCCCTTCGGAACCATAGCTGCCACTATTATTACTACCAAGACAACCACCATCACCGCAGCCATGTTCAACTTTGGTACCATATCTTGCACCATTATCAGGACCAGTACAACCTTTCTCACCGCAGCCAGGGCCTCTATTGCCATAACCAGAAACATGTGCTCCACTAGCATCATAGCCTGCACCACCGCGGCCACTACTCCTGCCACGAACTCCCCCTCCATAGTTAACCCCATGCTCTCCTCTGGCACCATAGCCACCACCGTGACCTCCATTGCCTCCTCCACCACTATATCCTGCTCCATGTTCACCACCTGCTCCATATCCAGCACCTCCTCCTTCACCACCACCACTTCCATGTCCAGCTCCCCCTGCACCATAACTAGCTCCACCACCGCCATATCCTCTGCCATGTCCCCCAACAGCTCCATAGCCCACTCCACTACCAGCACCACCACCACTTCCATAGCCAACAACGCCATGCTCCCCTACAACTTCACCATAACCTCCAGAAACATTTTCAAGTAGGGCTCTAGTTGCAGAACAAATGCCTAAAGCCAGGAACAGAAAGAGGAAAACACTGACAACTTTGCATGTAGCCATGGTAATATGTGTTAGAATGCCACAACCTTAGCTTAAAATCCATGGGAAGGTTGATATATATAGGAATAGAATAGGGTTCCAAAAGCTCATTTACGGGCAAAGAGCTGTTGAAGCACATGCCAAAGAGTAAATGGCTGTCCACATAATATGGCCCAGTATGCACACACATCCCGCATGAAGAAACTCACTCAAGACTTGTTACGCTCACTAGTACTGTGTGTGCATGCTGTCCTCTATATCAAAGTAAACTTAGACAACCCAATTTTGCTTTTCCTTTTTAGTCTTTTTGGGGAATTTTTGTGATAGAATATTTTCTCTAACGATTTTTTTTTTATTACTTATATCCTACCAGTAACAACAGTTTAAGATAATTTTATTTTTATTGCCATCCAATTTTTTTTTTCAAGCGAGAACTACAAAAACCTCAATTAGGTTCATTGGAAGCTACAATTTGAATAGTTTGATTCTTCAATCTTCAAAAACTACAATATTGCTCCATTCCAAATCCATCACATATAGACTATTTTAACCAAAAAACAATGCAACTCCTAAAAAAGACGTGGGTGATGGGTTTGATCAGTTTTAGGGGATTTTTTTTTCAAAATAACAACTATTCTCAAACATTTTTGTTAGTTAGTAAGGTTTCTAAATTATTTAGGAAACTAAAAACTCGAGTTTAATAAACTCGAGTTTATTGTAGCAAATCGATTTTCTAATACTCGATTTTGGAATAAAATCTTTGTAGAACTCGACTTTTTAGACTCGAGTTCCAGCCGGTCCCTTTCTTCCTTCTTTTTCCTTCTCCAGACCAAATCATACCCAAACCTTTGCCATGGAAGTTCAGAGAGAAGAGGTTGAGACCAGACCGCTGCCATTGTTGGAGCTTGTGCCACCACTTCGTTGTTTCCTATGGAAGTTCAGAGAGTGGTTGAGATCGGACCACTGCTGCGCTACCTGGGTTTGTTACATTCGTTGTTTTTCTTGCAAGTTCATTCTTTTTCTTGCATCGCCATTTTCTCCAAAGGTTTGTTGCTGCTTGCTACTGTCTTTCTGGTGTCATGTTTTGTTTCATTCTGGTTTGTTTCGAGTGTACAACACTCGATTTCCAACTGAAAATCGTTGAAAATCGACTCCTGTTTGCTCGATTTCAAAGAGCAAAATCGAGTTCCTTTCTTAAATAGTTTCAAAACCCTAATAACTAATGAAATTGTTTGAGAAATTTGGTTATTTAGGAGAAGAAAAAATCCCAGTTTTGGCTACAGCATAATAACTCTGTTTACCATCTTGTCCTACTGGTATTATTTGGCGGAAGTAACACTAGAGAACCTATCAAAAGATCAAAGTAGCCGTGAAGTTAGGATTTATTCAGGTAAGATTAAAATAGAGGATTGAAAACAAAATTAATTCTAAAAGGGTTAAGTAATAAATAGCAAAACAAATAACTAAATAGAATATATTAATTGACATACAAAATTTAATGCGAACGTAAACTATAATTTGTTTTCTGTGTTTAGTGTAGATTAATCAGTTCGTGTCAAAATATTATGTGAATATAAACTACAATCAATATTATACACACTTTTTCCTTTAGTCTTATAGCTAATTATAAGTATATATTTTATAAAAATAATTAATATAAACAGAGATAATTAATAAATAGTTGTTAATCTATTCATTTAAAAGATTGATTTTGATATTTGAAATTCAAATAGACTATTTGATTGCTTAGATTAAAATGAGAAAATAAGTTAATTTTAAACTAATGAAAAATATGACAATATGCACAAAATTTTTAAAAAGTTTTATACATTTCTTTTGTTGACGTGGGTTGCTTGAATTGCCACTGAAGCCCACAAGCCAACTATTTGTATGTCAGTCAAGTATGACCAAATACAACTAAGAATATAATTCCTAGTAATTGCCGACCTATAACATATATATATATATATATATATTAGGTTTGTGTTAAACGGTATATATAATAGAGAGATCAGTATGACCAAATACAACTAAGAATATAATTCCTAGTAATTGCCGACCTATAACATATATATATATATATATATATATATTAGGTTTGTGTTAAACGGTATATATAATAGAGAGATCAAGAATTCTATTAACCTAGTAAGTGCAGCCACATAAGAGAAAATAGAGAAAAAAGAGGCAGTCAGCTTCTATTTTTATTGTTTTTGTAAGAGAGTGCTAGGGTGTAATTAGGATTTATGTTTCTTAAGAGTGTTCTTATGTACTGTTGTATTTCCCTATTTTTTTATAGTGAAATTTCTCCGCCATCTTCATGGAAGTAGGCAGTTTGCCGAACCACGTAAATTCATGTGTTCTTTGTGGGTGCTTGGTATTTAATTTTCGCTTATTTACTGTTATTGATTTGAGTCCTGAAGTGCTATTTGCACAACACTTTTGATTTTTATCAAGAAACAGTACATCCTTTAATCTTTATTTTCTTCCACATTAACTTTCATTTTTAATTGCTCAAGAGATATATTGAAAAAAATGCTTGACAAGGAAGTGTAAAAACTAATCTAATTTAACAAATTGAAGACTGACTAGGGACTGTTGGGATACATAACTTCTTTTGTATTTAAGACCAATCTATGGATAGAAGGATTTTTGTTTTGTTTTTGTTTATGTATGTCCGTGTTGACTACATATAAAAGAAGCGGATGATATTTTTAATGGGTAATAATTGGAGGAGGAGGAATAGTGTTATTTGCTGTGTTGAGGGAGGAAGGAATCTTACCGTTATAAAGCAGACTTTGTAGAAGGTTGAATCGGTTTTGGTGGGGTCACCGTGAGCAACTGCACCACTACCGTCGACTACCTTTTGCCCATAGATCTAAGGTGCTTCATTATTACGAATAATAGTAGATATCGAAAGCTAGCTAGCAAGTCAGATCACCCATTAGACACGAAAAGTTATAAAATTTTCGAAGAGTGTAAATGCATATTTTTCTCTCTTATATAAATTGTGAGTTCCATAATAAATTTAATTATTAAAACTCACTATTATGTATGTGAGAAATAATATATATTTATGGTACTCCTTAAGTATTCTATAATTATCCACAACTGAGACAATAGCCTAAGGCTCTCAAGTAAAATAAGATCTCCAAGTTTTAACCCATGTAATTATCTCTTAATTTTCATTTAAAGGTTTTAATTAAATTCTTAATATTAGTCAATTGATGAAAAAATAGAATACACACACACACACACATATATATATATATATATCAAACCTCAAATTTCTTTGTATTCATTATTGGAACCCTGCTACCCCTTCCCTTACAAAAATAGAAAGACTAAATTACAATGGGCATCCTTAATGTTTGTGGTAATTTTGACACCCTTAAACTTTCAAAATTTGGAGCCATAACCCTAATATTATGTATTGTTTTAATTTGATTATGATTTAAGTCATCATGTTAATGTGATGTAATGAGATGTTAATTAAGTGCCAACTAAGTTCAAAATGACGCCAATTGTTTTATTCAAAACTACATTGTTTTGAACCCTATCAAAGCCATGCCGGATATTATTTTGACCAAATTACAATTGCACCCTTAAAATTTTTGGTAATTTTGATTTTACACCCTAATGTCTCATATTTTGGATTCATAGAATTATTCCATTTTGAGTTGAGATAGATGCATTTTACCCCCCTAATGTCTCACGAACACCTCATTACGACACATGGAGGGAATGGCTTAAATCCAAAAAATATGTAACGTTAAGGGTATGTATCCAAATTTTGTGACTTTAATGGACAATAACAAAATCACCCCAAAATTTAAGGGTATAAATTGCAATTTAGTCAAATAAAAAGAGTTTTTCTCTTTAAACTTTCTCTATTATTGCTTTTAGATTTGTGCAATTTTGTTTTGGACCATTGCAAATTTCATTTTAGCCATGAGGTTTGGCTCTCTCTCTCAGAGAGAGAGAGAGAGAGAGAGAGAGAGAGAGAGAGAGAGAGAGTCATCGCTATATGATTGTTTGACGATTCTTCTTGATTTGATTCACTTATTGATTTGAACCCATGTAAGAGCAATGTATATATGTCAGTGGCGACTCCTAGAATTTTTTTTAGGGTGTCATTCAAATTCATGTTGAAGAGATTTAACAAAGACCTTCTTGTAAATAATATTTTCTTATTTTATTTTGATTATTAGGATGACAAAATGAGATCTTTTCTCATAACTTATAATCTGAAGGAAGATTTTTCAAGTCAACAAGAGTTCTTTTAATAAATAAACGTTAGGTATGAGATGAATCTTGTGATACACATGGTTTCCTTATGAGAAATTATTTATTTATAGTACTAGCAAAAGAATAAATGATAAACTACAAGTTCATTTGACATATTGTTTCTTAGTATAATGAAAATATAATTATTGTTACTAGGATTTAATCTTGGAAATCATCTATTAATAATTAATAATTTTTTATTCTCAAAAAAAATCTTTTACTATAATAAAGTTATTAATAATTTTTGTTAAGTGAACTTTAATTATTATTGCTTGGAATACTTTAATTTATTGTTTGTTAGTTTTTGTCTTTAATCATTCAATTATTTTATTTAACAATTCAACTCAACTTTGACAACTTATTGGTCTTTTTAATTCATTAAGAAAAAATTTTGCTGTGACTTTTGTATTACTTTATTAATAATTTAACACAACTTTTTAATTCATTAAGAACAAATTTTGCTGTGTCTTTTGTATTACTTTATTAATAATTTAACACAACATTACAATCATTAAATAAGTAAAAAAATTTCTTTAGTCCTCACTTCCATTACCTCACACTTAATTGTCTTTTCGTATTTACACTTTTTTGCCCACTTAATTGTCTTTTTCTGAGATTTAAGATCAACAAATTACAAATTTTTTTTTTTTTTTTGCTTGCTATTTTTTTCCTAGATTTTAAATCAAATTAGTTTGTTATTGTTGGATTTTTTTTTAAAGATCTTTTAAACAAAGATAAAGGTTGGTGTTGAATTTGTTTATTTGTTGGACTTCTTTCCTATTCAGAATTTTCTTTTAGAGTGGGAAAAACAAAAAGAATTAAAAAAAATTATATATAATTTTTTTTTGGTCCCAAGTGAGGAGGTTTATTAATTTGAATCCCCTTGAGGCTATGTGGCGCCGCCACTTATGTGTTCATGTAAAAGATATTTTAAGGCTTTTGTCAAGTCCCTAAGTTGCATCTAAACACAAGTTTATTACTCATTTAATGATTTGCAAATGATTTCATAACTTCTTTTTCTTTTTTTATTACTGTGAGTCTGTGTGCCCAATCCTGCAATCCTTTAGTTTAACATTTTTCTTACATGTTAGAATGGTAAAAAAGAGTAACAAATTGACGTTAGAGATTTAGAGTCTAAAAATAGCTAACTTTACATTCTTTTTGCTTGTTTTTATTATTTTATTATTTTTATAAACTCACGTTCACAGTAATTACTACTTACCTTTTAATTTTAATTTTATTTAAATTATAAACTCACACTTTCCTTTTGATTTTGATAATGGACCAATAAAAATATGAACAAGCTTTTTTTTTATACCATAAAAATAATTTTAAAGGGTAAGGCCAAAAATATGGTTTCTTATCTATACTACTATTTAAGAGGCTTTTCCTATTTGGATTCCTCATTTTTTTAGTTCAAAAATGCCCTTACACCCCTATGTTTAAGTAGAGACAAAACTAAAGGATAATCCAGTAAAAATGTAACTCTAACTCTCACTAAAATATTGCCTAAAAAATAGGATCACTTTTCTGTTAATTTTCAAATTGTTTTATCCACTTATAAATTAGATTCTCAAAATAAAAATTATTCGCACGCGCGTGAAGCGCGTGTGATAAGACTAGTATTATATTAATTATTTCACAAAGCCACTTGTTATGCTAGAAACAATGACACATGTGACTTGGCAGGCATGACATGTGTTAGTTAGGTAATCATGGTATGCGTGTCTCCGCAAACAAACAAAAAAAAAAAAAAAAAAAATTTGCTATGCTGAAGGAACTTGTTTATCGGAATAGAAAAATTTGAGACACTTGTCAAGAATATAATAACTAGAAAATACTTGTCATGACATGAAAGATACGGTAGTTAATTGTTACAAATAAGTGATAATCACTCCCTCCATTGCTTTATGAGGTAAATTTATGGGCTGAAAATAACTACTATCAATGGCTATAAAAAGAGGGCTTTTGCATGAAAAAAGGACCACCAAGCACATCAAAGAGAACAAGAGAACTTCTTAAAGAGATCATGCCTTCTTAGATATATATAGGATAATGCTTCTAGTAGGATTAGTGTGAGAAATCTTCATGTAGTCAATTTAGTGATCTTCAAAATTTGTATTCAAGTGATCTTAAATTAGATTGAAGTAATCTTTCATCAAGTTGTGCCTTTTGATTTAGTTCAAGTAGACTTATAAGTTTTCAGTTGTAATCACAATTTCTTAGTTTTCAATCCAATTTACTTTATGCTTAGTTATTACTTTCATGTTTATTGCAATCTCTCTATCACTAAAAGGTTCTCTTAATTGTGGCATTTATTAAATCCAATCGAAGTTGGATGCTTACAAAAATAAATTCACACAAGAATTTATTTTTGTCAAACTACTTTTATGCTTCAAACTCTTAACTTTTATTTTATGATATCTAAATTTATTTATAGGAATATTAAATAAATATATTTTTAACATTTAATCCCTCTTTACTAAATTTCACACTATTTTTTAGTATAAAACTATTCTTGGTTTTGTTAGCAGTAATTCATTGAGTTATGATGAATTCATATATTTTTTTTTCCTGGGTAGGTTAAATTATTAAGTGATGCATCTCAAAAAGCTGTAAGAATAAATCTAAAATAATAAAAATATATTATAAAGTCAAAAAAATATTATTTAAATATATAAAAAAGTCTCACATTAATTTTTTCTTTAGGCCTAAAAATGAATGTAATCAAATCTAAGAGCAAATTAAGATATTTAAAATACAAAGAACTTGAAGAAACCCTTTGCATGTTTTCACTTTGCATTCCAAACTGTGAAAACTTGTAATCCTAACTATAACAAATGTGGCAAATAACACTCTACCATCTATGTTGAAGGTTTAAGTTAATGGTCATGTGACAAGAGCATTGTAGTTAAACTAATACTTTTTTTTTCTTCTTTTTTGTGTGTTTCTAATAAAGATTTTCAAGATTCAAATTCCTTATTTATTTTCTAATTATCGAATTAATAATAAATAAATAAAAAGTTATCAGTTAGGTTTTTTACATGTGACCCTCAATAATTAAGTTGACAACTCTCCCAACAACTTATTAACGAATTTCCATTATACTCAATCGATATCTTCCTCATCCCAAAAGCACAATGATCAGTGACTTCAAACCCACTTTCTCACGCAAATTCCTTCCATTCGAGAGTTCCTCATAGCCCACAATAAGAACCAATTTATAGTGCCATCACAACCTCTCATTTACGACTCTCTCATATATATATATATATATAGCAGATTGCATTTTCAGATTGAATATCATTTTTATTACATACCTAAACATCATTTCATTTACCAATCATACTTGATCACAACATCACTTTAACCATGACCGACAGAATGTTGTGAAAATATGTTAGGAGGTATCAGGTTATTCTTTTTTTTTTTTTTTTACTATTCTGCAAGTTTTAAGGAAAGAACCTATATAGTTGCCAACCTTTGCAGATCAGGAATTCAAATCCTCTGTGCATTTTTGAAATCTTACTGTCGTTATTATTATTATTATTTTGATCGTTAACTGTAGATCGGGCTGGGCACAAATAACCCATGAGGTAGTCACAAATTGCCATATGGAAGGTATCGAGCAGAAAATAGGTTTGAAATGGGTTTGTTTTGGGATGACATTAAATTCAATCCAAACCTAGTGTAAAAGAAGCATTGTTTGCACTATTTATTCTCCAGTAGTAAAGTCACACATTAGATTTTACACAGAAAAATAGAGCATGACATACACGCCCTTATAAATACCTATTATAATAAAAAAATTAAAACCCAAATCACCTGAAAAATTAACACTGTGCAAAATCTAGCCCTAACAAAGAGACATCAGAGACGATGCCAACCACATCGCCAAAGATTGAGATGTTGAGCTTTGTGAAGTTTAGTTGTGTTTGATCTGGATTATGACCCACTCTAAAAGATTATTACAAAATTGGGAATATTATTACATTTTTAAATGAGAGATTTTCTAAGGTTTAGTTCATAGAGCGGAGGATTTTCTGAGCCTTGGCCAATTTTGTAGCTCATTGTGAATCCTACGCGTAGGATATAAAAATTGTTATTTTGGAGATTAAGGGGTCATTTGGTAATGTTGTTCTAATAACATTTGTATTTTTTGGAAATACATGTGAGTGAAAAAGTGTGTAAAAATATGTGTAATATTGTTTAAAAACTGAAAACATGTGTTTAAACTCCTATACCAAACGGCTCTTAAGGTTTTATGTTGTTTTGAGAGAGAAAACTATACTGCCATAATCTGTATTTTTTTCCCTGAGAATAGTGAAATCCTTGCAACTCCGTGAACGTAGACAAATTGCCGAATCACGTAAATACTATCTTGTGTGTGATTTTTTTTTTAATGTATATATATATATAATTTTTTTTTTTTTTGTGTGTGTTTCTAATAAAGATTTTCAAGATTCAAATTCCTTATTTATTTTTTAACTATTGAATTAATAATAAATAAATAAAAAGTTATCAGTCAGGATGTTTACATGTGACCCTCAATAATTAAGTTGACAAATCTCCCAAAAGCACAATGATCAGTGACTTCAAACCCACTTTCTCACGCAAATTCCTTCCATTGGAGACTTCCTCATAGCCCACAATAACAACCAATTTATTGTGCCATCACAACCTCTCATTTACGACTCTCTCATATATATATATATATATATAGCAGATTGATGTCTTCCTCATCCCATTTGAATATCATTTTTATTATATACCTAAACGTCATTTCAATTACCAATCATACTTGATCACAACATCACTTTAACCATGACCGACAAAATGTTGTGAAAAATATGTTAGGACCATAGTCCAATAAGAAAAAAAAATCTATTCTGCAAGTTTTAAGGAAAGAACCTCTATAGTTGCCAATCTTTGTAGATCAGGAATTCAAATCCTCTTTGTGCATTTTTGAAATCTTACTGTCGTTATTATTATTTTTTTTGATCGCTAACTGTAGATCGGATTGGGCACAAATAACCCATGAGGTAGTCACAAATTGCCATATGGTAGGTATCGAGCAGAAAATAGGTTTGAAATGGGTTTGTTTTGGGATGACATTAAATTCAATCCAAACCTAGTGTAAAAGAAGGCTTAATTTGCACTATTTATTCTCCAGTAGTAAAGTCACACATTAGATTTTACATAGAAAAATAGAGCATGACATAGACAATCACACCCTTATAAATACCTAATATAATAAAAAATTAAAACCCAAATCACCTGAAAAATTAACACCGTGCAAAATCCAGCCCCAACAAAGAGACATCAGAGACGATGCCAACCACATTGCCAAAGACTGAGATGTTGGGCTTTGTGGAGCCTAGTTGTGTTTGATTCGGATTATGACCCGACCCGAAATAATATTGTTACATTTTTTAATGAGAGATTTTCTGAGGCTTAGTCCATGGAGTGAAGGAATGAGAGATTTTCTGAGGCTTAGTCCATGGAGTGAAGGATTTTCTGAGATTTGGCCCATTTTGTAGTTCATTGTGAATCCTGTGCGTAGGATATAAAAATTGTTGTTTTTGAGACTAGAGTTTTAAGTTGTTTTGAGAGAGAAAACTGTACTGCCGTACTTTGTAATTTTTCCCTGAGAATAGTGAAATCTTTACAACTTCGTGGACATAGGCAAATTACCGAACCATATAAATATTGCCTTGTGTGTGATTATTTTTCTTTGGCGTATATATATATATATTTTTTTTTTTCTATTTTTGCATCTCACAAATCTGGGAATTTCGTACATATTTCCATCATGAGAGGAGTCATTGGAGACATGAAATGAGAACAACAAGAGGAGACAAACATATTTCCCCACGTTTTTATTCCCTCCATGCCCTATCCTAATCCAACTGCTCCCATGTGGTGCCCTGCACCAATTTGAACCTTAATTAAATTAAATTACCCTTAATAGCCACTTAGTGAGATTTAAGCCCAAAAAAAGTTCTTTAATTGACATGCTTCAATGATTGTATGCAGAATGTAAACAAATAAATAGTAACCATATATGTGATGTTGGATAGATATTAAGTGTACAAATATGTGAAAAGGAGTAATTGAGAAAATGTAATTATATATGGTGGCCCACTTAAGGGCTTTTCTAAGGGTTCTTAAACTAAATAGGTAGACAAATGTGTCCAACCAAAGACATGGCTTTGGAAATTCAGTTGTGTGGGAAAGATGTTAGACACCCCATAATGCCTATCCTAATGAATAGTATCTTGTTTTAAAATTAATTCTAAGGTTCAACATTTAAAAGAGAACTGAAGCATTTGACATTTGTTTTATTTTGAGAACATGTGAACATCTATAATTAATTACCTTATGAGATGACATGTGAAATGCATAGGCATGTGAGCATGTGAACACATAAATCTATCCTAAGAGATCACATGTGAAATGTGTTGAGTTCTAAGACTTTAGGTTTAAATGTATAAGAACTTCAATTTGTAATGTTGGCAAACCATGATCAAAACGTTTAGTCTTATTTTAGACTTGCTCAAAGTATGTTTAAAGTGTAAAGTTGGAATCGAGTGTACTGCAGGATTTACTATGTAAATCTGTCTGGCTCGATCGATCGAGAATTAGACTCAATCGATCGAAACTTGTGTAGATTGTTTTTCTGCAGAATTTTCCAACTCAGCCCAAGCCCGTTTGACGTGTAGGGTTTTATGTTTTGGCTTAAGTATAAAAGGAAAAACCCTAGCCACATTTTAGAGTGGTTGTAGATGTTGTTTTTGTTGTGTATGTGAATCTCTTGTGAGATCTCGAGGTGTTTGCTTTCATATATACTCAGGGTTATCAAGAATCAAGATTATGTCAAGAGCTTGATGATTGATTCAGTTGCTGAATTAAGAGCTTAAAAATACACAAGCGGGAGTGCTTGTACTTGCTGTGAATCCAAGAAAGAAGTAGTCCGTGGACTCAGACCTGTCACGTGGTCGTGGTAGTAAGTTTCCTACTCGAGGTAGCAATAGGATATTAGTGGTCTAAGTCGCTATTGTGTTCTTTACCGGTTTGGTTTTCCTGGGTTATCATAACATTGTGTTCTTTATTTTCCGTACTTTACAATGATATGATATATTTGTGTTAACTTAGATCTATTTAATTTGACTAAGTAATAACTTAGCTAATTAACTAGATTAATCTAGTTATGTTTTAAGGGGTCTAAAAACGTACAAAATGCATGAGCATGTAAGTATGTACAACTTATTCTGGGAAATAAAGTGCATGAACAATTGAACGTAACTTAGCATGTATATATTAAATGGAATATGGAGTTAAAGCATAGCTTACATCCATTTTTTTAAAGTAACATGGCAATTTCAAACTAGCCTCCAAATAAATACTTACGCAAAATAAAGGGTTTTTTCAAGGCACTTTTGTTGAAAAATCTCAAGTTTTTATGGGAAAGGGAATTTAGGAAAAATCTCATGAGTTTTTGGTGGAAAAAATTCCCTGGAAGGGTTTTTAGTGAAATTCTCATGAGTTTTCCAATAAAACCTCTTGGAAAAACTTCTTTGGAAAACTTTGAATTAAGTGAATTACCGATATTACCAGTTGAAAATGAATTCTTTGCAAAATTTGAACAAAAATGCATATTAGTAGTAATCTTGCACCTCAAAAAGCAATAAAAAAAATATTTTAAATGAAAAATATCAAAATATAAATTTTATTCAATTAATACTTAAAATTGTCAAATGTCGCACTAAAAATTGTTGCCTTAGGTGCTAAAATGTGTTGAGTTGGTCCTAAAATGATCCGATTATTGTGGACTGCAAATTTGAGTGAGGTTTAAAATAAATCTGATAGGATTACATCAACTCTCTAGGTTCGTCCATGAGGCTCGTCCACATAACAGAGCATGCCCGTTAAAATGCTTGTCCAGGAAGAGATCGTCCTGGTAGTGTCCTGGTCAATCTCGTCCTGGAGAGCATGTCTTGGACAAGCTCATCTTGGGTAAGATCATAACTCTTCACTGCGAACCATTGCCAGCAACGGTTAGAGAAAGTAGAGCCAAAAAATATAACTTCCATGGCAATTACGGAAGTTATCTCCAAGTTTTCTGGACTCCGCAGCAACAGGGGAAGTTACATAAAAGAAATAACCGCTTATACACACACTATATAAGCATTCTACGAGAAGGTAAATGATTCAGTTCTTTCCTCCAACATACTTGGAATTACACAAAATACTGACTTTGCCATCGGAGGTTTCTTGGCCGGCCTCCTCTAATTTTCAAGGTTTTTTTTTTTTTTTTTTTTTTTTTTTTTTTTTTTTTTTTTTTTTTTTTTTTTTTTTTTTTTTTTTTTTTTTTTTTTTTTTATGCATGTTTAGTTTGTCTAATAAAATGATGTCACATAATTTTCATTATGCCATGACATTTTATTTGAAAATAATAAGACATAATTTTATTGGACAATTTAAGTACGCGCGATAAGTTTATGTGACACTTAACAGAAAATATAAATGAAAGGGCTGTTGATACATATAAAATATAATTTTAGGTGGTAAAATCCAAATTCTGAAACTTTAAGGTGTAAAATTTAAAACCGCCTAAATTTTAGGAGTGTAGTTTGCATTGTAGCCAAAATGATATTATTGATGGTCTCATATAAAAGTGATGTTACAATTGTTGCAAATTTTCACCTCAAATGTTATGGAAAAGTTGTGAAATTTATTTTGTGCATTGGTGGTCACAAAATAGTGTACTCTTGCATAAACAATAGTCACTTGTATTTTTTTAGAAGTAATGATAGTCAGATACTCTTTATTACACACTCATAATATGCACATTGCCATATGAATTGAAATCGAGTTTTTAAAATATAATTTCATAAGATAATATGTATTGAGGGTGTAACGTATATGTAATAAGATTTTCCAATTTTCTAGTGGGTATTTTTTTTTTTTTTTTTTTNTTTTTTTTCAGTGATCGCCAACAGCCTTTTGATCGTTAGTGCCCGAAAATTTCAGCCCACTGATTTCTGAGGAATTATCAGTTGGTGCCGTCTATGGGAAGAATATTTGTTGCGCTCGAACTTTATTTGTTAAGTTCTCCGATTTCTTTCTTTGACAAAGGTTGAAATGGTTTGGACAAGATCAAGGGCTACTAGTCCAGGCCCTCAAGAGAGTAGAGACGCTTCCAGTAACCCCCATCGCGGCCACCAATCGCTGCCTGTCATGCAACCATCTTCTGTCCAACACGTGTAGTCGATGGCGCTGCCATGGCAGAGTTAACTCGCCAAAACCAGGAATTGAGAAGGGAAATTAATCTAAGAAGGCAACGGCTTTTTTTTTTTTTTTTTTTGAGAAACAAACACACACACAAGAGAGAGTAAAAAGGATTCTAATATAAAGGCACACCACAATTCCACTCAAAAGTCATGGTAATTTTTAAGAAATGGTGTGACAAGTTATAATACACATAACACACTCTCTTAAACAATGTAAGACAATTACCCTTCTTTTTTTTGGAAAACAAACACACACACACACAAGGGAGAGAGAAAAAGATTCTAATATAAAGGCACACCACAATTTCACTCAAAAATTATAGAAACTTTTAAGAAATGATGTGGTAAGTTAGTTACATTCGTAAAAGCCTTTTAGAATGATTATTATTACCATGCACGTAATTAACTTTGGTACAGTACTCACATCTATTTCTTATTTTATTTACACTAATTCAGTTGAGATTTTGATTATTTAAATGCATCAATCATAAATTAAAAGCAGAAAAAGAAGAATGCATATTCATTAGTCATAATAATTAAATACAGCTTCTTAAAAGCATAAATCCGGCATTCATACAATACTTATGAATTATAAGCTATCATCTTACCCATGCTAATCTTATTATTATTATTTTTTTTTTTGGGTTCATATTAGAGTAAGAGACGCATTCTGATATAGAGAAGAAATTTTAAGGGGCGTAGCCACCATGGCCACCACCCTCTCCACTCCCACTACCTCCTCCATATCCACCCCCATGTGCACCTCCTGCACCATAGGCGCCGCCACCGCCGCCGCCAGAACCAGCGCCACCTCCACCACCATGACCACCAGCAGCTCCACCACCAGCACCTCCTCCAGCTCCTTCACCACTGCCATACCCACCCCCACTTGCTCCTCCTGCACCATAACCTGCTCCACCGCCCCCGCCACTCCCACCACCACCTCCTCCACCATATCCACCACCACTGGCTCCTCCGGCACCATATCCACTACCAGCACCTCCTCCTTCACCACTTCCATAACCAGCACCATGCTCTCCTCCTGCACCATATCCAGCACCACCGCCGCCACCACTTCCTCCACCACCTCCACCACCGTATCCAGCTCCATGTTCTCCACCTGCACCATATCCAGCACCACCTCCTTTCCCACCGCCACTTCCATATCCAGCAGCACCACCAGCTGCCCCCCCTCCACCTCCACCTCCACTTCCACTTCCACCGCCACCACCACCACCATGTCCACCCGCACCTCCATATCCTGCACCACCACCTTCTCCACTCCCTGCACCACCTCCATAGCCAGCACCAGTACCCCCATGTTCTCCTACAGCTCCATGAACAACAGTGCCATAGCCAACATGCACATTTCCATTTTCGAGCGTAAGAAGGGCTCGAGTTGCAGAACAAATACCTAAGCCCAACAGAGCAAAGAAAACAACACTAAACACTTTCTGAATCGCCATGGGAAAATATCAATGTTGGAATAATCCCACAACCTTGAGTTAGAATGGTATGTAAGGTGGGTATATATAGGAACGGGATGGGGGTCCAAAAGCGCGTCTACTTCACAAAGAGTGGTTGAAGCGCACGGAAAAGGTATTTTTGGAGTCCCACATGGTGCCGGTGGTCCAATACAATATTGGTTTCACTCACACTAGCGACTCACCCATTAGTGTGATTTTGCTGTCGCCCACATTCTCGCAAATATGTTAACCCAAATCTTGCATAGACCTAATTATAATTTTATCCTCATCCTAACCCTATTAAGTGTTTCTCTTTTTTTTTTTTTTTTTCACTTTGATGGATTTCCGACTCATTGATATCCTTTTCACACCAATGGCTAAAGTAGTTTTTATTTTTTATTTTTTTTTTATGTGAACGTAGTTTTTATTGATTTATTCATTTTGTGGTGGCTAGTATATACTAATTAAAAAAAAAAGACCACATACGTACTTTAAGAGAGCAACTAGTTCGGTTATTTTTTGAGCCATATGAATGTACTGTACATTATAATGTTTATATGATCTTTGCAGGTTTGCTTTTCGTTCAAAGTGTGTATAATATTGTGATTCACGTATCATAATTACATTTGTTAACATGACTTCTCTTATGGCAATAGCTGATAATGTGTGTTGATGCAAACACAATAATAATAAAAACAACACAAAAAGAAACTTACAACAGCCCAACAAAGGTTGATTCATTTTCATTTTTTATACATCTACCCTTCACCTCCCCCTTGCGCACATATTTAACCCAATATTTAAGACAATTCATGTTAGTCTATTAATCACCACAATTAAAAAGAATAAAATAGTCTCTCTCTTAATCAATGTGAAATTAAACATTTTCACTAACTCTTCATTTTTCATATTCACTCCTATAATTTTACATTTATATTGTAACATTTATTCATTTTAATTATTTAATATTAAAATGCTCCAACAATCCCCCACTTATTTTAATATTAAATTTTTTTAGTTAGAGAGAGATTATCAAGCAAAGACGAGTCACTATACATCATAAAGGTGTGCTATGCATTGAACCTTCACTTAGTAAAACAGCAATCATAACTCCAGAGTCGTAGTGGTCTCTGACTTGAACTAGGATTGTTTTAGGGAAATTAAGCGTCACTACTTAACCTAGGTGTTGACATGAGCTCACTTTACAGCCGTGTGTTGATCCTAGTTTCATGAGTGTATTTGAGATTAAGTACAAATCTCATAGGAAGCTGCCCCATGCCCACACTCACATAGGTGAAATTTTGTCAAGGATGCTCCTATAATTCTAACACCCCACTCATATGAGCTACAAATTTCACTAAAAGTTTTTTACTCAACCTCTCCACATTACAGGATAAATGCACTTACATCATATGGATGAACAATTAAAAAATTATTTACAAAATAAATAATTAAAAATAAATAAATTGTGCATTTCTTACGACTATCGTATGATTTGTTTTTCCCATTGAACTCAATTCTCAGTATCTTTGGTCCTTAGGTTAGGTATCCTCATATATGGCTCATGATTCTATGGACTTTAGTCCCACCCCCCTCGATGTATTCCACACTCTATCTTTTGCCAAGGCCTTGGTAAATGAATCTGCAAGATTATCATTAGATTTAATATAATCCACAGTTATGATGTCACTACTCAAATAAGATCGCACGGTACTGTGCTCTCTTCTATAGGTCTGGATTTACCATTATAGTAATGGTTTTTAACTCTACCAATTGCGGCAGTGCTATCACAATGAATTAATATAGGTGGAATTGGCTTTTCTCAAAGTGGAATTTCATATAACAAATTTCTAAGTCAATTTGCCTCTTCACTAGTTAAAGCTAATGCTATTAATTCAGCCTCCATTGTTGAATTAGCAATTATTGTTTGCTTTTTAGATTTTCAACAAATAGCACCACTACCTAAGGTAAAAATATAACTAGTGGTAGAGAGAGAATCACTTGACAAAGTATTCCAATCGGCATCACTAAAACCTTTAATCACAGCAGGGTACTTTTCATAAAATAAGCCATAGCTTTTGGTACCAATTAAATATCTCATGACTCGCTCAATAGCTAGCCAATGATCTTTATTAAGCTTGCTAGTAAATCTGCTAAGCACTCCTGCTGCATATGTAATGTCAGGTCTAGTACAATCAGTAGCATAATGCAAACTACCAATGATACTAGTATAATCCTTTTGATTAAAAATCTCATCATCATTATTCACAGAAAATAAATGAAAACTAGAATAAAAAAGAGTAGCTACACTTTTGTGATCATGAAAATTATATTTTCTCAATATTTTCTCAACATAATATGATTGATCAAGAAATATTCCATCACACATTTTTGTAATTTTCATGCCCAAAATAAAATTAGCCTCACCAAGATTTTTCATATCAAAATGGCTTTTAAGCATGTTTTTTGTCTCATTTATAACATGCATATTTGAGCCAAAAATCAGCAT
The DNA here is from genome assembly GCF_002906115.3 of Quercus suber. Taxonomy (NCBI): domain Eukaryota; kingdom Viridiplantae; phylum Streptophyta; class Magnoliopsida; order Fagales; family Fagaceae; genus Quercus; species Quercus suber. Next base: position 716,139 of record NW_027069741.1, read on the forward strand.
ATTATCCACACAGAGGCTAATAATAACATGTAAATTATACCATGATTTAGAATAGATACATTTATCACATTCATTTGATTTATAACCATTCTCAATCATGCAGGAATCAAACTTTTTATGCCACTACTTAGGTGCTTATTTTAAGCCATATAGGGATTTAGTTAGCTTACATACCGTGCTTTCTTGTCTAAGCTCTACAAAGCCTTTCGGTTGATCCATATAAATTTCTTCCTCTAGGTCCCCATTTGGAAAAGTGATTTTTACATCCATTTGATGAATTTTCAAATCAAAACAGTAATAACAATTAACAATCTAATAGATGTAATTCTTGTTACTGAAGAAAATGTATCAAAGAAATCAAGATTAGCTTTTTGTTAAAAGGTTTTTGCAACAAGTCTAGCTTTAAACTTATCTATTGATCCATCCGATTTCAACTTTTTTCTAAAGACCCATTTACAACCTATGGTCTCACAACCTGACGGAAGATCTACTAATTTCCAAGTTCTATTAGAAATTAGAGATTTTATCTCATCATTTACAACCTCTTTCCAAAATATAGCATCAGGTGATATTAAAGCATCTTTTAAATTTTGGGGATTTTCCTTAATGTTGAAAACATAATAATCAGGACCAAAATCCTTTTCAACTCTAGCTCTTTTACTCTTTCTAGGTTCCATTTCAAAATTTTTTTGATTTTGTAAATGAGAAGTAGAAGAACTAGGTTGTGACAGTATTTTCTTCACCCCTACTATTTTTCAATTTAAAATGAAATTCTTCTTCATGAAAAATTGCATCACCAAATTCAAAAATTATTTTGTTTTCAAGATCAAAAAATCTATAAGTTGCACTATTAATTGCATAACCAAGAAAGCACAGGTAGTACCTCTTATACCTAATTTAGGCATTTTAGGGTCAGTAAGCCTTACATAAGCCAAACAACCTCATACTCTCAAATATCCCAAATTTGGCTTATGTCCTTTTCACATCTCAAAAGGTGTGGTGTATGACTTTTTATGTGGCACCCTATTCAAAACATGACATGCAGTTAAAATAGCTTTACCTCAAAAATGTAAAGGTGCACCAGATTTAATTAACATGACATTTGTTAACTCAATTAAAGATCTATTTTTTCTTTCAGCCACACCATTAGAAGCAGGTGAATATGGTGTAGTAGTTTCATGGATAATTCCCAAAAACTGAACAAATAAGTTGAATGCTCTTGATTCATACTCACGACCTCTTCTTATTCTTTTTATTTTTCTATCGAATTGATTTTCAACTTCTTTTAAAAAATCCTAAAATTTTTCAAAAGCATCACTTTTATTTTTCAACAAATAAATAGTTGTATATTTTGAGAGATCATCAATAAAAGTGATAATATATCTATTTCCTCCACGAGTTAAAATTCCCTCAAATATTTCCTACAACATTTTTACGATGCCTTTTTGTAATCTTAGCTTGACTACAAGTTTCACATTTTTTAAAATCTTTTGATAGTCTTGAAATTAATCCTAAACTACTCATGATTCTCATATATCTACTATTTATATGACACAAACGAGCATACAAAAAATTAATAGAAGCAAGCATATAAACTGAATTGGTAGATGCTTATTATTCTCAACATTTAATTTAAATATTCCATCACAAGCATAACCCTTGCCCACAAATAATCCATTTTTAGTGATTACATAATTATCAGATTCTATAGTTTGCTTAAAGCCAACCTTGTTAAGCAAAAAACTTGACATCAAATTCTTCCTCATAAACGGAGTGTAAAGTACATCTTTCAATGTTAGCACACGTCCATAAGTGAATTTCAATTCAACCTCACCACTCCCAAGAAACTTGGTTTTGCTAGAGTCACCAAGCATAATCGTTTTTTCTTCTTCAAAATGAGTGTACAACTTGAACCAATTTTTATCATAGCAGACGTGCATATTAGCACCAGAATCTGCCCACCACCCTTCAACATATTGCACCATATTGATGTCTGTAATCATAGCCACTAAAGGTTCTTCGATTACGTTAGCCTGCGGGACATATTCACGTTTTCGAAATTTGCAAAATTGAGCAATATGCCCACTCTTGCCACAGACAAAACAGTATCTATTAAATTGATCTTGTGAAGAGGGTCCTTGGTTCTTATTGTAATTTTTATTTGGGTTTTCCCTTCCTTGAGGTCTATTATTATTTTTAAAGGCTCTCTTTTTAGGCTTCAATTGACCATTTCTAGGAAAATGATTTTTGGGTATATTATTATTGGCTAAAAGAAGGTTTACCTTTGTGGTGGAATTACCATTACTCTCTTGTGTCATGAGTGCATCTTGTCCTCTAGTCTCCTCCTCCACACAGATGCGCGTGATCAAAGTCTTTAAGGATGTCTCCTTTTGTTTGTGCCGCAGAGTCTTTTGGAATTCCCTCCAAGATTGTGGTAGTTTATCATTTATGCCAGCTACCACCAAATTGTCTCTAATCTTTATGCCTTCAAATTTCAATTCTACCACAATCATTTGGAAGTCTTGTGCTTGATCCACCACCGATTTTCCATCCACCATTTGGTAACAAAAAAATCTACTAGCAGCATACTTCTTTGCACCTGCCTTCTCGGTATCATACTTGCTTTGTAAAACTTTTCAAATTTTCTTGGCAGAATTAAAAGTTGTATCATAATAATCATAAAAATGATCGGCAAGACAATTCAAAAGATAAGAGCGACAATTGTATTCATCTTTTGTATACTTATCTATTTTTTCTTGATGGAGACTATATTCTTCCTCACTCATCTCATCGGTAGAAACCTTTGATGGATTCTTGTCAGTAAGGATGTAGGCAACTTTAAGAAGGCTCAAGTAGAAGAGGACCTTTCCTTTCCACCTCTTGAAGTGGGCTCCCTTAAAATAAAAGGGCTTGTTAAGATCTCTAACAGAATCATTTGGTTTCTCTTGTGTAGGCTCCATGTTTTGAATCTCCTTAAAATTGTTGGTACAAACACAATAATAATGGAAATAATACAAAAAGAAACTAAATAGTACTTCTGAATATTATTAATTTAAAGAGATAAATTACACAACACTATTTGGACTGGGGCGCAACACTCGCTCTCTTTAAGGAGATTCAAACCATTGGTTGGCTAAACTTTGTAACCGATGCAGTAACTTAGATTTGGTCTGAATGAGTCTATTTATAGGATCAATGGGCCTCACGAAATTACTACCCAAATTAATCTGATTAATTATGTCCATTATTTTGATGTAGTGGGTGTTACAAGATTAATTGCTGGATATTAATCTGATGGGCTGGAGTTATACAATTAATGGTGAGATGAGGAGTTTCTAAAGAATTAAAAAGGCCTAATATCTCCTTTGCACACGTATTTAGCCCAATATCTGAAACAATTCATGTTAGCCCATTAGCCCATTAATCCCCATCTTCCATATTCACCCTCATAATTTTACATTTATATTGTAACATCCATTCATTTTAATTATTTAATATTAAAATGCTCCAACAATGTGATTTATCTGAAAGTTAGCCTCCGAAATAAGCCATAAAGAGTAAATTTATTCTGTACTTTTTTTTAATAGTAAGACTGTAAGAGCATATTTCAGCTTCTTATTTAACTCTAATCTTCTTGTAGTGTTGATCTAAGATATCTTATGGTCATAATGTACGTATATAATGATTGGGTGCCAGTCCTAATTTTGCTACACAACTTACGTACTATTCTTGGAATATATATAATTGCTACACGTTACATGGTTAATACCTTTATTAATAATTCTATTGCGTTGGTTTAGAGATGAAGACACTGAATATATGGACGAGGCAAATTGCATTTACTAGGGGTTCCACCTACATCTAGGTACGTATAGTTTGCTAAATTTAACATCTTTTATAGTCTTTATCTGTACATGACTACATCGTATCTATTACAAGGTAACTAATGCAAGGAGATTTGATTCTATATTTTCCATTATTCAGTGAGAAACTGGCACAACGATTTGATGTATAAAAAGTTCAGTACCTGAAAATTTCAGATGGATGGGATTTACTTTATTAATTTCGAAGCATTCTATTTTATTTTTATTTTATAATCAAGTACGCCCTTTGATACTTTGTAATTTGCATTTATACGTGAATGTGCAAAAACATAATCTGCCATACCACTATTCATTCATGCAATTCAAACAATACATTGAATAATGCTGACTTATCTTCTTTCATTTCAGGAGGAATTATTGATGCACTATAGTTTGGGCTACTATTCTATCTATATATCCCATGCAATTTATAAAAGCATTTGATGTCAATTATTTAACCACCGTAATGATGATCATTACAGTACCAAACCGGTGTTCATAGTTCTGATTACTGTGCATGAAGCAATATATGTGGGTGGTGGGAAATCCCATTATCTGTAGAGTAACGGAAAAATTAATGAAGATGTCAACTCACTGATAGCACTTGCTCATTGATGGATCACCTTTCCAGAGGACTAATTGGAAAGTCCATCCATCGTGAGGTTTGAAAAATGCACCTTCCTACTAAAATGTGACAATTAGGGCTATGCAGAAAAACTATCTAACCTGCCAACCTGTTCGATCCGCACAGACCCAACCCAATTGATCATGCGGGTCTATTAATTAGTGAGGCGGGTCAGTTTGATGGGTTTGATAAATAATTTAGCTGTATAGATTTGATAACGGGTTGAAATATTTCTAACCCGCCACAACCCACTAATAGCACTTGCTCATTGATGGGTCACCTTTCTAGAAGACTAATTGAAAAGTCTATCCATTGTGAGGTTTGAAAAATGCACATTCCTACTAAAATGTGACAACTGGGGCTGTGCAAAAAAAAACCATCTAACCTGCCAACCTGTTCGATCCACACTGACCCAACACAATTCATGTGGGTCTATTAAGTAAGGCGGGTTAGTTGGGTGGGTTAGATAAATAATTTAGTTAGATAGATTTAACAATAAGTTAAGATATTTCTAACCCGACACAATCCCACCCACCCGCCTATATGTGTATGTGTGTGTGTACTTTGTCATGTTGCAAAAATTTGCCGCACATACTCTCCCACTTTATTTCTCTCATCTCTTTCTCTTTCTTTTTATTTTTTCATTTTCACATTTCTCTTCCCTAATAAACTCTAGCTACTCTCTCTAAGATTTTGTTATTATTATTCTCTATTTACATGTCTAATTTCAAATTCTGAGATATTTTTCTTTTTAGTTTAATAAAATTTCAAAAATAATGTAGTTTTGTAATTATTTTTAATAAAAATTACAAATTTTTCTTTCATTTATTTATTTGAGGGAGCAAACAATTATCCAATTTAATTGAAATAATTTCATTTAGTCTCTCTCAAAATACAAATCCAAGTCAAATGAATTTGCCAATCCGCTCAATCCACTAAGTTGAAACCGTTAAGATTTTCAACCAACCCCCTAGATCTATAGAGTGGTGAGTCAGTGGCAAAATCTCAATGATAAATAGTTTTCGCATTTTACTCAATTAAATCTGATCTACCTCTCCTTCTAAAAAAAAAAAAATGATCTATCTTATTATTCTGAATTAAATCTGTTAATAATATGACAAGCGTATGATGATTTTTTTTTCCAACCTGCCATTACCAGATTGGTTAAAAATATTGCCCTATACCTTCTCAACCTGACTCGTGCACACTTTTAGCTAGTGACAACCTCTAACGACCTTGTCTTTATAGGGACACTTGAGGCAAGATACTCTTCTATGACGAGGCTGACCTCAAGAAAGACTAAGACAATCCCAAGGTCAGTTTTGATAGACAAGCCCAAGCATGATTGAGCATGAATAACGCATACCATGACATTCCAGCAATTACATTAATATCTCTAGCTCACATTTCATATCAGTAAATTAAATCCCTAAAAACACACAATCCATAATGACGGCCACCATAATGGTTGATGGGTAAGGAAAAATTGGTAAGGTTGTCCACCTTAGACTTTGCACCACTAGCAACCCATCAAGAAGAGAAAGACATAATCATCTAGGTCATCAAGTGCATTAAATGACAATTGTTACTCAACAGTCATAACTCTCATCAATTAAGCCAGCAATTGTTATATCCAAAATAATAATTTCAGACTTGGTTTAGGTCTAGTGCACTAAAAATTAGTAAGATTGTCCACCTTAGACCTTGCACCACTAGCAACCCATCAAGAAGAGAAAGACATAATCGTCTAGGTCATCAAGTGCATTAAATAACAATTGTTACTCAACGATCATAACTCTCATCAATTAAGCTAGCAATTGTTATATCCAGAATAATAATTCTAGACTTGGTTTGGGTCTAGTGTACTAAAAATTGGTAAAATTGTCCACCTTAGACCTTGCACCACTAGCAACCCATCAAGAAGAGAAAGACATAATCGTCTAGGTCATCAAGTGCATTAAATGACAATTGTTACTCAATGGTCATAACTATCATCAACCAGCAATTGTTATATCCAGAATAATAATTCCGAACTTGGTTTAGGTCTAGTGCACTAAAAATTGGTTAGATTGTCGACCTTAGACCTTGCACCACTAGCAACCCATCAAGAAGAGAAAGACATCATCGTCTAGGTCATCAAGTGCATTAAGTGACAATTGTTACTCAATGGTCATAACTCTCATCAATTAAGCCAGCAATTGTTATATCAGAATAATAATTTCAGACTTTGGTTTAGGTCCAGTGCACTAAATGCACTTGAACCAATCAAATGGTGACACGTATTCAAAAGTTGACACATGTCATCATCTCAACGAGTCTAGTACTACTGGACACTGGACCTAAGCCTAACCCAATAATCCCTTCAAATTATGAGACATTTATAAGCATAACGGCTACCTAGGCCACCTATAAAAAATTAAAGTCCACCTCTTTTGCTAAGGTATGGATAAAAATCGTAAGGTCACCTTCCTCTTTCTATTCATCATAACTTAAATATCGGGGACTCCCCAATCGGGGCACACCTCAGAGGCCATTAGTTTTACCTTCCACATGATATACTCATTCGGGTTTTGAAAATTTAATGATATCCAACTGAGCTAGTAGAATTTACTTTATTTTAAGTATTCAGTTCAATATATATAGCAAATCCTATACTCTCTCAAATCGTTTCCCCAATTACTCTAAGTTTGGGATTTGGGTGTGGGGTGATTTCTTTGTTTTGATTCAAGGGAAGAGGAACGACGACGTCGTTCCGTTAATTTTTTTTTTTTCAGATTTTTTTTATTTTCTTTTAATTCCGAATTGAAAAAAAAAATAAAGAAAATAAAAATAAAAATAAAATAAATAAATAAAAAAAAAAAAGAAGAGCAAAATGGCGTCGTTTCAAGCATATCTAATGGTAGCACTAACTGGGTTGTAACGAAACCTTGAATTAACAAAAATTGAAAATTAAAGGACTGAATTAACAAAATTAAAAGTTAGAGAACTAAAATGAAAAATAGTGAAAGTTAGAAGGTTAGTTTTACATTTTTGCCTAAGATAAAATATTGAATGCAAAATTCACTCCAAAAATGTTATTAATATAAGAAAAATCACTAAATTTATCAAACAAAATACTTGATTAACATAGAATATATAATGATAATATAAGTTATAATTTGTTCTTTTTTGCTTGGTTTCAATATTTTCTTTTTATCTTTGTATTAGATTTAGTATATTCATTGTTATACTTAACAAGATATTCATTGTTATACTTAAGCTAATTCATAATTTAAACTGGCTATGCATTTATATTTCAAGAAAATAGTTAAATATATAAAAATAATCAATCAAATGTTACCGAATTTACCTGTAAAAAAGTAAAGTAAAAGGAAAGGAAAATGAAATTTTAATTTTGAATATACTATATATATATATATATATATATTTTTTTATAAAATAGAGTTACTATGATATATCATCTGACTTACAATTGAGGCCCTGTGGTACAGCACTAAGCAATATGTCACAAACAAATGAATTGAAACCTGCTTAATATGAACGGCTTTCATGAGTGCTAAGGGTATCTTGTCAAGAAAAATGTATAGGATCTTTCAGGCGGCAGCCCACGGCCCCATAACAACTGAAATATCTTCAAGTAATGAATATTTGGTCTAAGTGTCTGTCCAGCATTGCCTTGGAAAGTAGAGTTTAATTCTAGATTTTTTGTGATGAAAAGTTTTTAATAAATATATATATATATATATAAACCTTGTAATAAAGTGTTTTATTTTTTATTTTTAAATTGTGTTTAGTGTTTGAGAAATATTTAAGTACTCTTTTATTATTATTATTATTTTGAAAATAAAGTACATTAAAACTATTAAACAATCTGACGACATTGTAAAAATGTCATGTATTTTCATACATGAACCCCTTTTTTTTTTTTTCTTCTTTTTGTCCGCGAACCTTTATTGAAAAAATTAGTCATTGTCGATTGAAAGTACAGAAAATTAGTCATTTTCTAGCATATTTAGTTATGTTGTAAGTTACAGAATTGCCTAACATAAGAGTATGAGAAATGAGATACAGTTAAACGCATTTGTAGAAATTTTATAATGAGATACTGTTAAAGGCGGTTGTAGTAATTATTATTATTAGTAGTAGTACTTTTATGAGTTGTAGTGGTTGTAATAGTCTTTTGAGGGACAAAATTGGGAAATGCCCCGTTTGGGTAAAAATAGCAGCATAATGCCCTTTTCTCCAAACTATATAGGGAAATGCCCCTCTTTTGTAACTCGATTTTTTAAAAATCGAGTTAGGCCCTATAGCGGCGTTTTTTAGGAGCCTATAGTGACGTTTTTAGGACCTATAGTAGCGTTTTTTAACTCGATTTATAAGAAATCGAGTTATAGGTAAAAAAAATTTAAAAAATTGCCTATAACTCGATTTTATGGGAATCGAGTTACAAAACGTCACTATAGATCCTGAAAATGTCACTATAGGTCCTTAAAAACGCCGCTATAGGGCTCCAATTTTTTTTTTTTTTATAACTCGATTTTGAGAAAATCGAGTTACAAAAGAGGGGCATTTCCCTATATAGTTTGGAGAAAAGAGCATTATGCTGCTATTTTTACCCAAATGGGGCATTTTCCAATTTTGTCCGTCTTTTGAGCATTAATAAGTATAATTTTGAAAAATAAGTATGAGTATCTATGTCAATTCATTATTTCTATTAAAATATGTAACGGTACATTAAAGAGCTTTAAAGCTAAACCTCAAAATTCAACTTCAATCATTGTATAAGGGAATGCAACCGGAAATTAGTTCTCAAACGTATGATAATTTATACTAAAAGAGCTAGAAAAAGCCTTATATTCTTTTCAGATAGCAACAGACGATAATTATAACAACTCTAGGCATTATACCAAATTGCATAAAGTCTAACTAAAACAGTCAAGCCAACTAGCCAAGAGGCTGTATCAACGCAATCCAATATGTAATCTTGGCCTAACTGATCACGACTTCCTTATAATCTATAAATTTTCTATCAGTAAAAATGTAGGTATATTTGTAGATATTAACCTGGTGAAACAAATTGTCACCATCTCTTCCTATAGTAAAAAAAAAAAAAAAAATGTTGTCACCTCTCTAGCTGTGATTCGTTGAAAAAACATGGACCGCTATGCACATGGTCCTAATAAAGCGCAAAAGAGAAATAATTAATACGATGATTATAGGTTGATTTTGATTATTTGCCTTCCAAATTTTGAAACTTTCCTTTAATTTTAAGTTTTTTATTTTTTTTTTAAGACACCAATCGGTTTTTAGTGTAAACTGGGATTAAATCTCATATTTTTATTCAACCATAAAAGACTTTACCTTTTTTTTTTTTTTTTTTTGAGAATCCACATCAAAAGACTTTTATTCAACTAAGGCTATGAAAATCAGCCTGAAGTACATCTGCAATCTTTGGTGGTACATCTTCCATCCAGACTTGTAATGACGAAAAAAAAATTGCCCGTCTCGCAATGGAGTGAGCTCCATTATTACAATGCCTCCTTACATGAGAAAAAGAAATAATGGGGAACTGAGAGGCTAAGTAATATATATCATTGATAATATGACCAAACTGTGCAAGACTGTGAGAGTTTGACTTCAAAGCGTTCATGAGGGTCAATGAATCACCCTCCAAAACTCCCTTATTGAGTCCAGTTTCCAATGCCAACTCCAATGCCCGCCAGGCTGCCAAGGCCTCAACTTCAATGGCTGTACTAGGTAGTGGGATTCGCTGCGCCAAGGAGACCATCACCTGTCCCTTACTGTCTCTAATCACCACCCCTAAACCCACCTGGTTTTCATCCTTGAAAAGTGCCCCATCAAAATTAATCTTGTACAGTTGGTGCGCTCTAATCATTGAGGGTGCGCTCTAATCTTTTACTGTCTCTAATCACCACCCCTAAACGCAATCCAATATGTAATTAGAATCCACGAGTACAATCTTTTATCATCAAATAAAATATATGGGCTTCAAATACCGCATATACCAAAACTAATTAATATCTTAAAATGATAATAAGGAGCAGAGTATAAATTGTAACGTATCTAGAAAAAGTGTTTGAAGCCATTCCTTTTTTTTGAAGGTACTTGACCTCAATTTCTACTATGTAAAGTGAGTGGAAAGTCACATGGAATGGAAGAGCGTCCTTTTCCCTTCTCTACCATGCGGTACGTGGGAGTGGGACCAATCCATCTCAAATTGCTTTGGGGTAGTGGTAGGGTGGAGACTTTAATTTCCTCCAATTTTGAAAGGCGAAATCATTGCAACATTCACACTCCACACTGCATCATTCTCGACGTGTGGATTCTTGTCCAAAAAATTTGTTTCTTTTGCCTTAGTGCCCTCCAGTCTACAGACCACGTACACTACTTTCTTCATTTTCAAAGAGAACCAATTCAATCACCGACGTTTCAATGTACTAGGCCAGTGTCAAACACTTGCTTCTGCTTTGTCCAATATTGAAAGAGACATTTGAGGCTTAGAGTTGAAAAAATTCAACTTTTCATATATAAGGTCTCAAGAAATAAGAGTATAGCTAGGCAGATCTAAATCAACTTGTTAGATTCTTTCGTGTGAACAAACTCATACATTCTGTACACATACTTCGACAGATTTACAAATCAAAGTACTAATTGTTTTATACAATCGGAAACTATAGTTTTATATTGGATTGTAAAATTAGGAAGAATTGGATTCATTTATGAGGATTTGAATGAAAATATCATTGTATTTAGAATATATATATATATATATGTATGTATGTATGGATATAGTACCTTAAAAGGGGTGTAGATGATCTAAATTCTATTCAATCGCCAAGGATGATTGTGTGACTGGGGAAATTTACGAGTGGCACAAAGGTAATGCTTAGTTTGTTATTTGAGGTCTCTTTGAGAATTTATGTATACATGTTTTGAGGATGAAAAATCTGTATACTAGTTTCTGAACTCATAAAAAAGAATGAAATGATCACTTAAAGGTGTAGAATCAAATGCAATACCAGGACAAAGACAATAAGGAAATTTTTAAGAATGCTTAATTAGCACACTTATAAGGTTAAAACTCAATATATGTGCGGCCATTGTGGTGTGCCTAGAATATAATATTTGTTGGGTTGGGGTGCCATGTGACCTAATATTAGGTCATGTGTTCTAAGATTACATCGAATGTTTTTTTTTTAATAAGAAATTCGTAACTTTTATTAAGAAGTCTTCATATATATATATATATATATATAACACAGAAGTTCATTCGTTCCTCGTCTAGCTTGCCAAGAGGAATTCATCATCATCAGTCATCACATGGCAAACCAAAATACATGTGTGTGTTAAACAACTATATATATATATATATATATAAAAGTCAGAAGTTCATTCGTTCCTCATCTAGCTTGCCAAGAGGAATTCATCCTCATCAGTCATCACATGGCAAACCAAAATACATGTGTGTGTGTGTTAAACAAACTTACATGTTCCACTGTCTATCACTTTAGCATGCATCATGGGTCCTTCCTTCTTTCCAATATCCCACTATTCACCACCATCAGCCCAATGGGCCCAACGCTGATTTAGCAATGACAACTATAAACAGTGAAAAAGTGGGGGAGAAAAAAAAAAAAAGAGGTCTCTAAATTTAATAGTTGAATTAAATTGTGAAAATTTTATATTTTGCAAACAATGAATAGTATGAGATTAGCTGTTGGCTTGAAGGAATTTTATCTTTCTAATATTGTTCTTAGTTGAAAAAAAAAATTTGGAGTTTTAATGTTCATGTCAAATTCTCCATTATAATGTCTATTGAGATATGTTAATCTGATACTCAGTACTTATGGATTTAGATTGTCAAATAATGTTTATACAAATCTAGATTGGAACCATGTGATACTCACCTTAGTTTCTTAATTAATCATGGTCTTGGCTATTTCACCTTAACATATTCAGAATATCATTTTGTTATGAGTTTGTATCGAGTCAAGAGCAAAATATTAATAACATTGTAATCATCCACATATATGAATAATATTTATGTGTTAGGGTAATTAACTTTGAATGCCCAAAATATGCTTAACGTTGTAATCATCGACATATACAAATAATCTATATATATATATATATAAAACTGAAGCTTTTGAAGCTTCCACAATTTTTCACATCATCATTTTAACTTATAAAAAATTTTAATTTTTAAAACTAAATAGTGAGAAAGTCCTAACAGGAGTCTCTTATATATATATATATATATATATAAGAGACAAAATCTTTGAAAACCCTAAAGCAGCCTCCTCTGTCCGTCTCCACTAATAGAGAAAACCCTAAACTTCAATTTCTTTGGTACGCTTGCTCTTGCTTTTTCTCTTTTTTGTGAATAAGTTTTTTTTTTTTTTTTGCTTTTGTTTTGTGTCTGGTGGAGGTGATCTTGTGACTGTCTGTTCTTCCAGGTCCCATGAGATTTTACAAGTATTGTAGTAAGTTTGCTAACTTTTTGTGTGGTTCAAAGCTGCTATATTCTATATTATTTTAGATTTTATAACCTTAAGCCTTACATTATAGAGACGTATGTTTGGCTGTTTCACATAAGAAGTAGCTTATTGCATTTGTTGTACAAGTTTTCAATTCCTTTTGTGTGGATATTTTTTCACAACTGTGGAGTAAGGTCTATGCACTATATGTTATCTTATGTTTTCTCTTATGGTGTCATGTTTCTTTGTTTATTGATTAAAGATTATGTTGGAAGCCTATATTATTTGCACCTTCAAAGTGTTCGACAATGTTTGAACCAAATTTTTCATCAATTATGAAGAATTGGATAATAAATAAATAAATAAAATAACTTAGAAAAGCTTTCCATCCTTACTGAAATTGTCTCGCAATAATGACTATATATATATAATATATATATTTTTTTTTTTTTTTTAATTTGTAGGTTCTAAATCTTTTGATTTTTAATTTTATTGTCTTTTGAAAGTTTGACCATCTAAATTTTGGTTCAATTTTTTGCAATATTTGAAATAGTTTGGCAAATTTCAACTGTTATAGCTATGGATTATTCTCTTGAAGGTAACCTATCTTTCTCTTATATTTCTCTATTTGATAGTCATATATTTTTGTTTTGTTTCAATAATTTTTAGGATACCAGTAAATTTTGATTTTTTTTTCTTTTCAGAAGTTTTAACATCATAATTTTTAGTTTTTTTTTTTTTTTTTTTTTTTTTGCAATATCTAAATTTGTTGTTATTCAAAAAGATAGGAGCAATTCATGCAATAGTATAGTTTTATAATCAATTTAAAATTTTATAAAACTATTTTAGTCTATTATAAAAAAGGTAAGTTCCTGTGCATTGCACGAGTTTCCAACTAGTATTTATGTGTTAGGGTAATTAAATTTGAATGCCCAAAATATGCTTCGTGAGACAGCGTGGTATCAAAGCCTTTAATTTTTCTTCTTCCTATTGTCGCAAGAGTTCACTATTACTGTTTACACTCTAGGCATTGCAAAATTGGATGGGACTTGAACATGAGGGAAAAAAACCTGACCCAAACCTAAAAATTTTGTAACCCGACCTGACTCAGCTGACTTGTGACAAACCTGTTTTTATTTATTTATTATTTTTTTTAACTTTGTTTTTTTATATATAAATAAAATTCAAACCTAATTGGTTTACTTGTTTGTTTTGAACTTTACTGTGCACAACTCATTAAATTGACAATTAATGTTAGTGCCAGGGCATTATAAATTTATTTTTAAATGTTAATTTTTTCAATCCATTCAAAAATAGATAAATATATACAAACACAAGGTTTTAAAAATCGGACCAGCTGATCCAACTGAAAATCAGCCACTGATTCAGTCTGATAAAACTGCTCATAACTGGCCAGAACAGGTCAACAACCGGCCAAAATCGGTCAAAAACCGATAAAAATTGGGAATTGATGCCAAACCTATTCATTGAAAGGTTCGGTTTTTAAAACCATGTATACATACATATATATATATATATATATATGGCCAAGACTTAGATACAATACTTAAGTGTTGTTCCTTAGGTTCTCCTCTTAAAATTTTGTCATGTAGATTTTTTCATATGAGATGGTAGTGTATTTTTTAGTTAAGTAGTTACATGGCTGAATTTTAAAATGAGAACTTAAATAATAATACCGAAGGTACTACATCTAAGTATATATATATATATATATCTCCATAATAATGTCATTTAAATACAATATAATGGCATCAAGAAATCAGTTAAAGTGTTTATCTGGTTGTATACAAGTGAATTGAAAATGAATGACTGTACTTAAATAACACATGAAGCCAATATTTTTAGATACCAAATGACACAATTCATGCTATAAGATAATTTGGTTACAGTAGAAGCATTCACAATTGTGAAAAGAGTGAAGCATAAATATCAATGAAATTAACATAAATTATGGATGTTTAAGTCAGTGTTTTAGCCGTTCATGGCCAAAATAAGCAACTTTTTTTTTTCAAAATAAAAGATTATGTTCCTTAGGGCGGGAATTGCTTAAGAATGACATGATAACACATGTACTTAAGAATGACTGTACTTAAATAACACATGAAGCCAATATTTTTAGATACCAAACGACACAATTCATGCTATAAGATAATTTGGTTATAGTAGAAGCATTCACAATTGTGAAAAGAGTGAAGCATAAATATATCAATGAAATTGACATAAATTATGGATGTTTAAGTAAGTTTTTTAGCCGTTCATGGCCAAAATAAGCAACATATATATATGGCCAAGACTTAGATACAATCCTTAGGTGTTGTTCCTTAAGTTCTCCTCTTAAAATTCTGTCATGTAGATTTTTTCATATGAGATGGTAGTGTATTTTTTAGTTAAGTAGTTACATGGTTGAATTTTAAAATGAGAACTTAAAGAATAATACCGAAGGTACTGCATCTAAGTTTTGTCATATATATATATATATATATATATATCTCCATAATAATGTCATTTAAATACAATATAATGGCATCAAGAAAGTAGTTAAAGTGTTTATCTGGTTGTATACAAGTGAATTGAAAAATGAATGACTGTACTTAAATAACACATGAAGCCAATATTTTTAGATACCAAATGACACAATTCATGCTATAAGATAATTTGGTTACAGTAGAAGCATTCACAATTGTGAAAAGAGTGAAGCATAAATATATCAATGAAATTGACATAAATTATGGATGTTTAAGTAAGTTTTTTAGCCGTTCATGGCCAAAATAAGCAACCTTTTTTTTTCAAAATAAAAGATTATGTTCCTTAGGGCGGGAATTGCTTAAGAATGACATGATAACACATGTACTTAAGAATGACTGTACTTAAATAACACATGAAGCCAATATTTTTAGATACCAAATGACACAATTCATGCTATAAGATAATTTGGTTATAGTAGAAGCATTCACAATTGTGAAAAGAGTGAAGCATAAATATATCAATGAAATTGACATAAATTATGGATGTTTAAGTAAGTTTTTTAGCCGTTCATGGCCAAAATAAGCAACTTTTTTTTCAAAATAAAAGATTATGTTCCTTAGGGGGGGAGTTGCTTAAGAATGACATGATATTCATAAAAGAAACCATATATAAATAAGAGCATTCTTAGCAAAGGTGTCAAATGTTATAAATGCTATAATTTAACATCAAATTTTAAAAAAGCACCCTCCATCAAAGGTGCTAGATGTTATTAATTTTGACATCTAGCTACAATGGGCTGCTATCTCTATTGTTTCATTAAACATTTTTTTTTTTAACATATTGCTACAGTGGGCTACTAGAGATAGCAGCCCACTGTAGCAATATGTTAAAAAAAAATTGTTTGTTTAATGAAACACTGTAGCAACAATGAATGTAATTATTGATTTAAATGAGTAAAGAATAAAGAAAGAATTAAAAAAAAAAGAATATTTAAATGAAGTGCTAAAATAATGAAACCTTTGATATTGGGTGTATTGTAAAGTGAGTTGTTAAAAAGAATAAAGCAACTTTTTGAGATGCTAAATGCTATATTTTATAGCATTCTTAATGAGAATGCTCTAAGTAAACAATCAGACTTATATTTCCAAATTGAAACAGAGCGTCAACTACCGTGCATCTAAAAATACACAGCTATTAGATTATGAATAAGTTTTCAAAATTGTAAATTTTTTTATATGTTTTTATTATTTGTAAAATTATTTACCCAATAGGGAATTTGTAATTTTGTTATTTGTTTTGGGATGTTGTTATTGTGTGGAAATAGAGCTTGTGCGTTTGTTTTAATTAGATTTTCAAAGGGTTGACTAAAATCCTTTGTATTTGTGATGTTTTGTTTTGGTTAGCAATGCAAAGATTTGAATAATTTCACTATTTGTTAATGTATATTATGTTATGGGCTTTAGGCCCAGCTAGTTTATTTGCATAGCACACTTGTACTTGTACTACACTTTACTTGTACCGCATACATATGCTTACTTGTACCGCACACATATGCCTCCTATATAAAGGCATGCATGTATATTCCTTGATTAAGAAATACAATACAATTATTTAGTATTTCTAACATGGTATCAGAGCTACTGCTCTGACCCTTTTCTTAGCAGTCTTGTCCTTATTGATGTTACTTCATTCTCAATTACGCTTCCGCCGTCACAACAGTTGCCGCAGCCTTTTGCCGTTGAACCTCTGACGTCTTCCAGCCATTGTCTTTGGGTTCCGGACCTGCAGCTGCTGCTGTTGAGGAGTCCCACATCGTACAGACCACTGCACGTACCGTCACCGCTGTGAATATTGCTCTGATCAAATTTCTGCAGGCATCATTAAGATCGTCTTCCTCCGATCTACAAGCTGGTGAAAGCCTCGTAGCCATCAGAGTTGCCACGCACCCTCATGCGCCGCCCAGAGGTTTTGCTTCAGCAGCCCATGTGCCACACGCGCTCCCACGCGCTATCTTAAGCTTCAGGCTGACGTCACCCGTGACTTATCAATGTCATGTCAACCCTAGCTTACGTCAGCATCCAGTCACCTGCTGACGTCAGCGCCACATCATCCTGCTGATGTCATCTTCGCTGACTGTCGACTTTGACCGGGTCATTGACCGTTGACTTTGACCGTTGACTTTTTAGGGTTGACTTTTTCAGTCCAGGTTCTCCTTACCTAGTTTTTCGCGTAGATTTCATTTTTTACAGTCTGTATTTGCTTATTGTGTTTCTAAATGGATAAAAATGATGTTTTTCTTCCTCGCCCCATCAATACTGTATTGGAGGGGAACAAGAATTACTTATCTTGGTCTCAAGTTATGCGCAGTTTTCTTAAAGGTCGCATGCTCTGGCATTACTGTACTGGTGCAATTATCATTCCTGTTAAGGGAGCAAGTGAAGAAGATGCTGCCTTCCTTGGTCGCATGATTGAATGGGATAGTCACAACCACATGATCCTCATATGGATTCGGAACACTTCCATTCCCTCCATCTCCAATCTGTTGGGCAGCTTTGATGATGCAAAATTAGCATAGGATATGTTGGCCAAAAGGTACTCCACTACTCACGGATCCATGAAATATCAGTTAGTAGTTGAATTGCATCAACTTCGACAAGAACCAGGGTAATCCATCAATGACTACTATGATCAGCTTCGCTTCATTTGGGACCAAATTGACCTTTCTGATCCAATTTGGGCATGCTCAAAGGATGCTCAGCAATATGCTACAGTTAGAGATGAATTTCGTCTCTATGAATTCTTGATGTCACTTCACAAGGACTTTGAGCCCATCTGAGGTCAGCTTCTTAATCGCAATCCTCCTCCCTCTCTTGATATTGCTGTAAACGAGTTGGTTAGAGAAAGCTTGGCTTGCAACCCTTCAAGCCTAGAATAAGTTCAATGTTTTGGTTATTACTCCTTCTGCTCCTGCCATTGAGCAACCTCAGCAATCAGGTGATTCCTCTGGCTCTAGTAATCGTTGCAAGCAGACCAACAAGAAGTTCTGCAATTATTGCAAGCGCCCTGGCCACACCATTGAGACTTGTTACCATCGCAACAAATCTACTGCTGTTGTTGCTAATACTGAGCCTACTCCGCCGATGCCTTCCATTTCAGTTGAGTCCCAGTCTTCTGGATCTACTATCAACCTGTCCTCCATTGAACTACAGGAGATCATAGTTCAGGCTGTTCGTATGGCTGGTAATGCATCTCTTTCCACTACTCTCTCAGTTCTGCCTGGTAAGTCTCAAACTTGGCTTTTTGATTCTACCTGTTGCAATCACATGACACCTCACTCATCTTTAATCTCCAAACTTGACCCTGCACCACATTCTCTTAATATTCATATAGCTGATGGTTCCACCATGCATGGGAATAGTCTAGGTTTTGTTTTGACCTCTAACCTCTCTGTTCCTGGGGTCTTCCATGTACCTGACCTATCCTATAATTTATGCTCTGTGGGACAATTAGCTGAACTAGGATATTGCCTTATTTTTTACTATTCTGGGTGTATTGTGCAGGATCCAAGGACGGGGCAAGAGCTTAGGACCGGTCCTAGGGTTGGGCGTATGTTTCCCGTGGACAATCTTCATCTTCCACCTGTTGCTTCTGTCTCTGTTGCTGCTGTAGTTTCTTCCTTACCTTCTATTGCACTTTGACATTCTCGTCTTGGTCATGCCTCATCTACTTGGGTACAACAGTTAGCTTCTAAGGGTTTGTTGGGTTCTGTGTCCAAAGACAATTTTGATTGTACTTCATGCCAGTTAGGAAAAAAGCCAGCTTTACCTTTCAATAACAGTGAATCTATCTCTAATAGTATTTTTGAGTTAATTCATTCAGATGTTTGGGGACTTTCTCCTATTACTAGTATTGGTGGATCTCGTTATTTTGTTGTTTTTATTGATGATTATTCTCGTTATAGTTTGATCTTTTCTATGAAATCTCGTTCTGAAATCTTACCAATATACAGTAACTTTGCAAAAATAATTGAAACACAATTCTCCAAACATATCAAAACTTTTCGATCTGATAATGCTCTTGAATATACTCAATATGCTTTTCAAGCTCTGTTACATTCCTATGGCACTGTACATCATCTAACCTGTCTAGGCACTTCTCAACAAAATGGTCGAGCCAAAAGAAAACTTCGTCATATTCTTGACATTGTCTGTGCTCTTCTTCTTTCTACCAAAGTTCCTGCCCTATTTTGGGGTGAAGTCGCTCTTCATGCTGTTCATGCCATTAATTGCATTCCAAGTGCCTTTTTGGGTCACCCCTTGACTATCATTACCTTCACTCCTTCGAATCTGCTTGTTTCGTTCTTCTTCAGCCTCGTGAGCACAACAAACTTGAGCCTCGATCTAGCTTTGTTGTTTCCTTGGTTATTGCAAAACTCAAAAGGGGTATCGGTGCTATGATCCTGTCTCTCATCGTCTTCGTGTTTCCCGTAACGTTGTCTTGGGAACACCGCTTGTTTGTTAAACTCTCTCACTTTCGTTCTTCCCTAACTAACTCCTCTGTTTTAGAAATCTTTCCAGATGAGTCTCCTGTTCCTTCTACAGATACTCTTGATCCTCCTTTGGACTTCTCTATTCAATCTCTAGATATTTTTGATGATTCTTCTAGATGGGTTGTAGATGAACAGGTTGATGACGAGCTACCCTACCTTGAGCCTAGGTCTCCTGCTCCTGCTTCACCTGAAGATCCTCCACAAGACATTCCACCTCGCCACTCAACCCGGGTAAGATCCATTCCTGCACATTTACTTGACTATCATTGTTACACTGTCCTTACTACACTCCATGAGCCTCAAACTTATTGTGAGACCTCTACTGACCCTTTTATGGTAGATTGCAATGAAAGAGGAAATTGATGCATTAACCAAAAACTATACTTGGGATCTGGTTACTCTCCCTCCTGGTCAGTCTGTGGCTAGTTGTAAGTGGATCTATAAGATCAAGACTCGCTCTGATGGGTCCATCGAGCACTACAAGGCTTATCTTGTTGCAAAAGGTTTTACACAGGAGTATGGGATTGATTATGAAGAGACTTTTGTTCCAGTTGCCCGTATCTCCTCTGTTCGTACCCTCTTAGCTGTTGTTGCTACTAGTAAATGGGATCTTTTTCAGATGGATGTTAAAAATGCCTTCCTTAATGGGGATCTGCATGTAGAGGTCTATATGCAACCTCCTCCTGGTCTTTCTGTTGAAACAAACAAGGTTTGTCACCTTCGACGTGCATTTTATGGCCTTAAACAAGCTCCACGAGTTTGGTTTACCAAGTTCAGCTCCACCATCTTTCGCTTAGGTTACACTGCCAGTCCTTATGATTTTGCCTTATTTCTTTGTCGCAATGATAAAGGCATCATTTTGCTTCTCCTATATGTGGATGATATGATCATAACTGGTGATGACCTCAGTGGCATTCAAGAACTCAAGGATTTTCTTAGTTAGCAGTTTGAGATGAAAGACCTTGGACATCTCAGCTATTTCTTGGGTCTTGAGATCACTCGTTCCACAGATGGTCTTTATATTACTCAAGCCAAGTATGCATTTGACCTTTTATCTCGAGCCGGACTCACTGATAGCAAGACTGTTGATATTCCAGTTGAACTTAATGCACATCTGACACCCTTAAGGGGGGGAAAACCATTGTCTAATCCCTCTCTTTACAAACGATTGGTTGACATCCTAGTTTATCTCATAATTACTCGTCTAGACATTTCTTATGCTGTTCATCAGGTGAGCCAGTATCTGTCTGCTCTACGATCAACTCACTATGCTATTGTTCTGCGCATTCTACAATACTGGAAGGGCACTCTCTTCCATGGCCTTTTCTACTCAGCTCAATCTCCTCTTGTATTCCGTGCATTCTCTGATGCTGATTGGGCAGGAGATCCCACTGATCGCAGGTCCACTACAGGTTATTGATTTCTCCTTAGTTCTTCTTTGATTTCTTGGCGAAGTAAGAAACAAACTTTCGTGGCCCGCTCCAGTACTGAAGCAGAATATCGTGCTTTTGCTAATACCACATCTGAGCTCCTTTGGCTACGATGGCTTCTTAAGGATTTGGGTGTGTCCACATCCTCTGCTACTCCACTTTATTGTGACAACCAGAGTGCCATTCATATTGCTTACAATGATGTCTTCCATGAACGGACTAAACACATCGAGATTGATTGTCATTTTATCCGTTCTCATCTTGTCTATGATGCTCTCAAGCTTTTCTTCGTCTCCTCCAAAGATCAACTTGCAGATATCTTCACCAAGGCACTTCCTAAGGGACGTACTCGTGATTTGGTTGACAACCTCAAGCTGGTCTCACATCCACCTTGAGTTTGAGGGGGGCTATTAATGTATATTATGTTATAGGCTTTAGGCTCAGCTAGTTTACTTGTATAGCACATTTGTACTTGTACTACACTTTACTTGTACCGTACACATATGCTTACTTGTACTACACACATATGCCTCCTATATAAAGGCACGCATGTATATTCCTTGATTAAGAAATACAATACAATTATTCAGTATTTCTAACACTATTAATGAATAAGTATCAAGTTTTTTATTTGAGCTCTTTCTTGACATGAGTGATTTCGAATTAATGCATTTCACATCAAAAATTACAGGTTGACCCAAACTCGATTGGCAAGAATTGTTTTTAAGCAGTTTAAAATGACCTATTTTTTACTCGACCTAACCTGACCTAATCCAACCCGTCTTGTTTGCCACATCTATTGTTGTTGACATTGACCATTGTCGACGACCACACAAATTGAGTCTAGTGACAACATTATTTGTCAAAAGCTTAAAGGCCAACTGTTAGTTCCATGATCTGTACCCCTTTTGTGACACATTGGCATGTTGATTCATTTTCATAAAGGCGGGGTACTATACTTAATCTCCCTAAAAAGTAGTTTTAGACTCAAAGCTAGCGCGAATTTGGGAGTGTGCAGAGCCTCTTAAAAAAAGATGACGGAGTCGCCACCTGGCTATAGGTTTAGGAACCAAAACATGGCTCTATGAAGGTCTACCTACTTGAGTAGGTCCAGAGTTAGGATATGAGATGGGAAGAGGTTAGGCACCCTAAGCTTGCCCATGTCATAATTGACCTTCATATATTGTTACTGGATAGTGGTCAAATGGTGTCTATCTAATGAACCTATGTGAACGTGCACATACATTTAAGTCTTAGGGTTCATCTACGGGTCTTGTGAATAGATAAAACAGAAAGCAGGAGATAGAGCATGTGAAAAGCAAACAATCATGTTAAGGTCAAAGAAATGTATGAGCATATGTATATCTAGTCATGTGAATATCAAAACATGTGGATATGTAAGCATGTGAACATAAGAGCATCCGAACATGAGAGCTCGTGTTTCGCACAGGTCAATTACTAGTTGTTTCTATGAGAAACTTTTTAAAGTCTTATGTTTCTTTAAAAAAAAAAAAAAAAAAAACTTTTTAAATTCTTCTTCTTATTTATTTTTTTTATAGGGGGGGGGGGGGGGGGGGGGAAGGGAACCATTGTCTAATCCCTCTCTTTACAGACGATTGGTTGGCATCCTAGTTTATCTCATAGTTACTCGTCTAGACATTTCTTATGCTATTCATCAGGTGAGCCAGTATCTGTCTGCTCTACGATCAATTCACTATGCTATTGTTCTGCGCATTCTACGATACTTGAAGGGCACTCTCTTCCATGGCCTTTTCTACTCAGCTCAATCTCCTCTTGTACTCTGTGCATTCTCTGATGCTGATTGGGCAGGAGATCCCACTGACCGTAGGTCCACTACAGGTTATTGATTTCTCCTTAGTTCTTCTTTGATTTCTTGGCGAAGTCAGAAACAAACTTTCGTGGCTCGCTCCAGTACTGAAGCAGAATATCGTGCTCTTGCTAATACCACATTTAAGCTCCTTTGGCTATGATGGCTTCTTAAGGATTTGGGTGTGTCCATATCCTCTACTACTCCACTTTATTGTGACAACCAGAGTGCCATTCATATTGCTTACAATGATGTCTTCCATGAACGGACTAAACATATCGAGATTGATTGTCATTTTATCCGTTCTCATCTTGTCTATGATGCTCTCAAGTTTTTCTCCGTCTCCTCCAAAGATCAACTTGCAGATATCTTCACCAAGGCACTTCCTAAGGGACGTAGTCGTGATTTGGTTGACAACCTCAAGCTGGTCTCACATCCACCTTGAGTTTGAGGGGGGCTGTTAATGTATATTATGTTATGGGCTTTAGGCCCAGCTAGTTTACTTGCATAGCACATTTGTACTTGTACTACACTTTACTTATACTGTACACATATGCTTACTTATACCACACACATATGCCTCCTATATAAAGGCACGCATATATATTCCTTGATTAAGAAATACAATACAATTATTCAGTATTTCTTACACTATTAATGAATAAGTATCAAGTTTTTGATTTGAGCTCCTTCTTGACATGAGTGATTTCGAATTAATGCATTTTACATCAAAAATTACAGGTTGACCCAAACTCGATTGACAAGAATTGTTTCTAAGCAGTTTAAAATGACCTATTTTTTACTCGACCTAACCTGACCTAATCCAACCCGTCTTGTTTGCCACATCTATTGTTGTTGACATTGACCATTGTCGACGACCACATAAATTGAGTCTAGTGACAACATTATTTGTCAAAAGCTTAAAGGCCAACTGTTAGTTCCATGATCTGTACCCCTTTTGTGACACATTGGCATGTTGATTCATTTTCATAAAGGCGGGGTACTATACTTAATCTCCCTAAAAAGTAGTTTTAGACTCAAAGCTAGCACGAATTTGGGAGTGTGCAGAGCCTCTTAAAAAAAGATGACAGAGTCGCCACCTGGCTATAGGTTCAGGGACCAAAACATGGCTCTATGAAGGTCTACCAACTTGAGTAGGTCCAGAGTTAGGATACGAGATGGGAAGAGGTTAGGTACCCTAAGCTTGCCCATGTCATAATTGACCTTCATATATTGTTACTGGATAGTGGTCAAATGGTGTCTATCTAATGAACCTATGTGAACGTGCACATACATTTAAGTCTTAGGGTTCATCTACGGGTCGTGTGAATAGATAAAACAGAAAGCAGGAGATAGATCATGTGAAAAGCAAACAATCATGTTAAGGTCAAAGAAATGTATGAGCATATGTATATCTAGTCATGTGAATATCAAAACATGTGGATATGTAAGCATGTGAACATAAGAGCATCCGAACATGAGAGCTCGTGTTTCGCACAGGTCAATTACTAGTTGTTTCTATGAGAAACTCTTTAAAGTCTTATGTTTCTTAAAAAAAAAAAACTTTTTAAAGTCTTCTTCTTATTTATTTTTTTTATGTATGATTTCACTTTTACATAATTTATTTTGTATTAAAATAAACCAACAAAAATAAGCTAATTTATTTTGTGTAAATATCTTTTTGGTTCCTATATTTTGGCAGTTTCCACTTTGGTCCCCACATTTTTTGCATTCCTATTTGGATCCCTAAATTTTGAAAATCATTTTTAATTTAATCCATATTGTAATCTTATTAACGAAAATTGTTTATGTAGTAGACGGAGTGCACTGTTGGCATGTTAAACGTTGACAAGACTAATAAAATAATTAAAAATGAAAAAAAAATGTCACGTTAGCATAAGATTTGAAAAAAAAATATTAAACACAAAAAATTGTTTAATTTCCCAATTTTAAAGATAAAAATTAAAGGTAGGAATCCTAAATTTTCTTGTATTTTCTTGAACTTTCTTGACAACAGCCTTACAAACCCATGACAAGTAACACCCCATAGATTTTCTTGTTCTTCCCTAAAGACTTATGGTTGGAAACCCAAAAGTTTTTCTTATTCTTTGCCACTGTTGAATAGAATGTTGGGTTCTTAGGGTATTCTTCGGCTTGCCCTCTCCCCCATTAGAACAGTTCTTAAGGAAAGTGATAGACCAACACCGATGGGTGAAACCCTTCTTCTCAAAACACTTATGGCTAAAAACCTTCTTCCCCAAACACTTTTGGCTGAAAAGCCTTCTTCCCTAAAGACACAGATCTAGGAACAAAAAAGAGAAATAGATTTAGGAACCCAACCACCACTAACAATTTCAGTACACCAGCCACTAGTAGTTATCTCTCTCCCTTCCTCTTTTATTTTATTTTCTATTTCTCTGTTTATTTTCTTTTCATTTGTTTTGTCTCTTTTGTTTGGGTATGGTCGAGACTCATCGTTTGTTTTATTTTTGGTTTGGTTTGTTGGTTGGGTTTGATTGCAAGTAGCTGACGAGTTTGGCTATGTGTTTTGATATGGGTGTGATTTAATTTGAGTTTTGGATTGCTTTCAAAATGGGTTTGTAAATTTGGATTAATGTGTGTATTGTTGAAGTCTTTGTGTTTCGAATTTTGATTTGTAAATCCATGGGATTTGATTTGTGTGAGTACTTGTGTGTTGTGTTTACATTTTAGATGTGTTTCCTTGTTGGGTTAATGAGTTTGATTTGTTGGAGGTTTCAGGTTTGTATATGTTTTCTTGTGTTTAGGAAGTTCATGTGTTTGAATTTTATAGGTTTGTGTTTGTGTATTTATATTTAAGATGAACCCATATTTGAATTCATGTGTATTTTGAGTTCCTTTTTTTCATTTTTTATTTTGTTAAAATTGATAAATTAATTTTTTTTTTTTAAATCAAATTTTGATGCGGATGCTAATGTGGCTTTTTTTAATTATTATTTTATGTTGATATGGAATTTTTTAAATACAAGATCAATATATTTTTTATTAGTTAGGTCAACACCTAACATGCCAGCTTTACACTCCGTTTATCACATAGGCATTTGTAGGGATAAAGGGCCCAAAGATGGATATTGGGCCATGGGCTGTGTCCGAGGACATTATTAAGTCATCTGAGGACATTAAGTCGTCTGAGGACAAGCAAACACTAACGAGGACATACAAATTGGTGGGCTATGGAAGAAGTCTGATCGTAAAGGATTGAGAGTGTAGTTCGAGGAGAAACACCTCCTCGGCTAAGCAGAGTAGAGGTCAAGGGTTCGACCTTTCGTTAAGAACAAGGTATTAGGCAGTCATATTGATAAGGACAAGCATCAGATTAGGATAAGACAAAGCAAAACTGAGAAATATCTAAAAGGAAAGTTGCTACCACCGCATTGAATGCTTTGCAGCTAACTCTCTGGCTGCATTAATGTGGAGATGATATCTGAGCAGTAACATTTAGCCTTATAGCTACCCATAAAGGCTTCAAGAATGGGCTGATGGGACAATGATCAAGGCCAACAATTTGATCTCCACGTGTAAGGCTGAGATGAAGTATGAAAGGGAAATATAAAGAGAAAAAATCCCATTACCGGGGGCATAGGGGGGAATTTGGAGAAAAACACGGTGCATTGGAGAACTGTAATTGTGCTTAAATCCAAGTGAAATATATAAGAATTGCCTTCCTCGGACTTTGCCAAAAAAGATTTTTCCCTCATAAAACTGTTTATTTTTACTTTCTAGTATCATTTAACCTACTGTGACTGTTGTCCAACTCATAGAAGTCTAGTTTCTAGTCTACTCTCTACAAATTCATTGTATTGGGCTCTTTGGGCTTTGGTCCTTTTCACCTTTGGGCTTTGAATTCAAAGGTGCTCTTACATCATTTTTTGTTAGTTAGATGATGGTATGGATTAAGGGTCTGTTTGTTTTGGCTTCAAACCATTTCAGGAAATCATTTTTCGTAAAACCGTGTGTTTGATTGGCTTTGAAAATAGAATTTTTCGGATTTACATTTCATTTGACAGTAAATTAGAAGCCTTTAACTCGGAAATTATTTTCCATTCCTATTTTCACTTCAAATCACTTCTGGACGAAGCTGCACAGAGAGAGAGAGAGAGAGAGAGAGAGAGAGAGAGAGAGAGAGAGAGAGAGAACAACCCATCCTCCAGTCTGACGACCACAAACTGATCGCATCGAGATCACACCGATTGCACTGAGATCGCACCCCAGGATCGCACCGATGGCATTGAGATCGTCGCCGTCCTCCATTAATACTGATCTATCTCTCACTCTTAGGCGATCTCGGTGTGATCTTTGGGTTTTGTTTGGGTTTTGTTGATGATTTTGACCGGATTTGATGATTTTTTTTCTTTCGGTTTTGTTTCTTTTGTGTTTGTGAACTGAGAAATGATATTATATATTTGTTTGGAAGCTAAGAAAATGTATTTTCTATAGTATTTTCAAAAATACAACCAAACACCAGAAAATATTTTTCAAAGCATTTTTTGAAATGCAACCAAACAGCCTGAGTACATTTTCCTTTCCCGAAAATAGCATTTCCGGAAAATATTTTACATGAACCGAACACAGCCTAAATTGAAAATGATTTTCAAAATTTAGGGATCCGAATAGGAACACAGAAAATGTTGGGACCAAAGTGAAAATTGCCCCAAAATGTAGTTATTAAAATGGTATCTAAGGTTTTTTTTTGGCTTTTAGATTTTAAAAAAAGAAAAGAAGAGACAGAGATTGAGTTGGGCCAAATAACTATTGAATTGAGGAAAACGAAAGCAAAACAAAATAGTGGGTTGGGTTAAGTTGGGGGAATGTTTGAGCCCAAAGCGGTGGCACGGATATATGAGATGAAGGTGTTTCTTAATTCTTTTCTTTACTTTATTACCCTAAAAAAATTGGAAATTGGTGAGAAAGAGAAGAGAATCCTAGTCCTGAAGAAAGGGCAGGAGCGAGTGAGTGAATAATAAGCTAAGAAAAAAAACAAACGAGAGGAGAGGAGGCCTGTCTTTCTCCTTCTATAGCTGAGGCCTAAGAGACTGACATTACATACAATTACAGATACAGTTACTACAACAAAAAGCAAATCAATCAAATTGAAGAAGAAAGAGAGAGAGAGAGAGAGAGAGAGAGAGAGAGAGAGAGAGAGAGAGAGAGAACAACCCATCCTCCAGTCTGACGACCACAAACTGATCGCATCGAGATCACACCGATTGCACTGAGATCGCACCCCAGGATCGCACCGATGGCATTGAGATCGTCGCCGTCCTCCATTAATACTGATCTATCTCTCACTCTTAGGCGATCTCGGTGTGATCTTTGGGTTTTGTTTGGGTTTTGTTGATGATTTTGACCGGATTTGATGATTTTTTTTCTTTCGGTTTTGTTTCTTTTGTGTTTGTGAACTGAGAAATGATATTATATATTTGTTTGGAAGCTAAGAAAATGTATTTTCTATAGTATTTTCAAAAATACAACCAAACACCAGAAAATATTTTTCAAAGCATTTTTTGAAATGCAACCAAACAGCCTGAATACATTTTCCTTTCCCGAAAATAGCATTTCCGGAAAATATTTTACATGAACCGAACACAACCTAAATTGAAAATGATTTTCAAAATTTAGGGATCCGAATAGGAACACAGAAAATGTTGGGACCAAAGTGAAAATTGCCCCAAAATGTAGTTATTAAAATGGTATCTAAGGTTTTTTTTTGGCTTTTAGATTTTAAAAAAAGAAAAGAAGAGACAGAGATTGAGTTGGGCCAAATAACTATTGAATTGAGGAAAACGAAAGCAAAACAAAATAGTGGGTTGGGTTAAGTTGGGGGAATGTTTGAGCCCAAAGCGGTGGCACGGATATATGAGATGAAGGTGTTTCTTAATTCTTTTCTTTACTTTATTACCCTAAAAAAATTGGAAATTGGTGAGAAAGAGAAGAGAATCCTAGTCCTGAAGAAAGGGCAGGAGCGAGTGAGTGAATAATAAGCTAAGAAAAAAAACAAACGAGAGGAGAGGAGGCCTGTCTTTCTCCTTCTATAGCTGAGGCCTAAGAGACTGACATTACATACAATTACAGATACAGTTACTACAACAAAAAGCAAATCAATCAAATTGAAGAAGAAGAAGAAGAAGAAGAAGGGGGTGGAATGGCGGCTGAGAAGAACAACCAGATTGTGGGCCAATCCAAATACGACTTGGACGCTAAGTGGGATGCGTGTCTCGATCTGACGGTTCGCCGCTTCGTCTACTCATCCTTGGCCGGCACCTTCGGTGGCCTCCTTTTCTTCAGTTCGTTCGCTCTCTCTCTTTCTCTTAAATCTTATTTTCTTTATTTGCTTCTGAACACAAATAACCTCGATTGGGATTATTGGTTGCTTTTACATTTCCATGTAATTAATTTACACTATTCGTTTGATGTTGTTAGTTAACAAGGGTTTTTGGAATTACAAAATTTTTAAGATTCTTTTCTTATGATGAATGGTACATACATAGTTAATTTTATGTAATGGAATGGAACAGAATCGAATCTATCGATTTGCTTTACTTGCCTTGCCTGACATACATACATTTTACATGGGTTTGATCATAATCATTATATTTGTACCTATAAATAAAACACATATCCTAAGTAGAAGTAGCTAATTTAGGAAGAGCAGCAGTAAAGCCTCATTCGTTGGTTCTAGATAGTAGTCAAATGGTATGTATGGTGACCATGTTTCCTTCTCTACTTGCTCAAAAATCTTTGAATTGAGTCATTGATTTGCCTAGTCTAATCGGGCTGAAGGGATTCAGTTCAGCCCCTGCCCCGCCATTTGCACTTAACTTATGTTTTGTAACCCCTACCCCCATCCACCCAAGACTGCATCTCAGTATGTTGGTACTAAGTTGAGTTCTTTTCTGCTTAATACTAGTGCCACTTGAGGACACAGGCAGGCATTCAATCCTGTTATAACTTCATGTTATGTTAGTATTGTGAGTTCTTCTTCTTTTTGATGTTTGGTTGAATTTAAATTTAACACAAAGTTTTTTTTCTTTTTCTTTTTTGTTTTGTTTTGTTTTTAATTGGTAAATTACACACCACCCGGGGGACTCTTGAACCCCACAACAATTTTACATCTTCAATATCCTATTTTTGTTGAAATACTGTTTTTATGTTGTCATTGCGTGCATGCTTGCATGTTTTTAACACGTTTCGCAATAAAAATTCCTTAAACTTTTAAATTTCTTCCAGCTTTATCTCTTTGATTCTTATACGCTGCAATTATTTTTTTGGTTCATGGGCTGTTTTATGTCCTGTTTGCTGCCTCTCAAATTTAAACTTGCTGTTCAGGTAAGTTGAATTGGGTTGCCTTAAAGGTCAATCTGTTGTGTACGTAGGGCCCAAAACAATCATCTCATATTGGGATTTCTCAATCAAAGCTGTGGGTCACATGATTCCTTTTCTGAATTGTCCAAAACTTAAATATGTCATATAGAATATATTAGAAGTGACTTGAAACAGATTCTAATGTTAGGAAACAATCTTACAGTATGAGAAAAATATGGTGTATCAAATGCTTTATAAGCAATTGTAGGCAGGACTCTTTGTTATTAACACAGTGTTGGTAAAAGCGCAGGGCACACTTAAACTCAAAGGCCTCTTGGAGCCTAGGCACAAAGTGCAAGTGCGTGCCTGATTGAAGTGAAGCACACATTTTTAAAAAAAAATTATAATAAATTTACAAATAATTATCAATGAAAAAAGAAATACAACAATCAAATTATCATATAAATTTATATAAAACATTTTATATAATTCATATAGCATTAATATAAGCCCTACTTTTGCAATTTTAACACAAAAATTGCCAGTCAAGTCATTTTAATTTTTTGGATCAGCTAGAAATGAGTACTTCCATGTAATAACCTTTCATAAATCTCCAATAGCCATAATTACCCATGACTAATTTCTAATATTAGTTAATAATTTAATCACGTATGGCCTATAAGTCTTTAAGAATTAGTCTTCTATGTTCAACATCAACTACTAAAGTAACTAAACAATTACCCCAAATATATTATATCATACTTTTTCTTTTTTTTCATGAATGACCTAAGAATATGAAGACGTAGCAGTATGGTAATTGGTATGAAGAAGATATTCAAAAGGGAAAAAATAGAAAAAGAAGAAGAAGAAGAATAAGCTGTGTGGGTAATTGTTTTGGGGAGAAAAAAACCAAGAGCAAATAAAAATTAAAATAGGGAAGAACTATGGTGTTGTGGGTTCTTGGACATGTGACACTCAAACTTGTATGTATTTTTGATAAGTAAGTTGCACTAAAAATATGGCAAACCAATGGTTTATATCAATAATGTCAAGATCCTAAAGTTTTAATTCAGTTTTGGTTTTTTTTTTTTTTTTTTGAAAAATATAAAAAGTGCAAAAAGGCGTGCTTTGAGCTTTTTGAAAAAACGCAAAAAAGCACGCCTAAAGCATGCTTCTTTGAGTGTGCCTTGCTTTAGAGGCAAAAAGCACTAGAGCCTTGGGGCTTTACGCTTAAGCGTGCTTTTACCAACACTATGTTACCATGGCTTATCTCATTGGCATTGAAATTGAAATGTATAATATAATCACAATGGGCATTATACATTTTAAGTTTCTACTAAATGTTCATCTATGATGATGTCACTGGAAGCTTTTATCCCTGGCATAATGATATAAATTCTTTTGCAATCTGTTGATTAGAAGCTAGTGTTTTTAACATCCACAAATTAATTATCTTGATCAATGTATCCTGATTTGTCATACCAGGGAGTCCTGTTTCTCGTTTGGCATCTGTAGCTTTTGGTGCTGGAGTGGGTATTGGATCTGCATACACAGAGTGTTCTCGTTTATTTGATGGATCTCCTGCAAAGTTGGCAGCTCCTAAGATTACAGAGAGTCCTGCTCCTCAGGTAGGACTCCTATTTTTATTTTTTAAATAACTAACATAATTTTCTATTTTGGTAGACATTGCCTTCAAAATTAGAATCAGATAAAATTATATGAGGGATGCAATATTGCAATTTAGGTTTGATCAAGTGATTTTGTTGAGAAATCCATTATGTTTTGTGAAGAACCATAAAAAGAGTAGTTTTGGATAGCTCAAACCTAGGAACAGTGCCTGGGTACAGGTACTGCTCAAACCTGTGCTTTCAAGATACTGGAAAAAAGACAACAAGCTTTATATATAGGCAGAAGTAATGATGTTCACCTTTAAATAATTTCTAAACTTCATATGGACTTGAAAGTCAATGCAAAGTTGGAAATGAGTCAGAGAAATTGATTTAATATAATAGCTCAATGAAAGTAGCTAATTATTTGAATGGGAAAAAAAGGAGAAAATTGGTGCTGGACACTTAAATGTGGAATGCAACTTTTGTAACTTTCAACAGGATCAATTTTATCCCATCAAGAAGTAGATTAATCATCTGATTACCATAAATTTTAGAACAATTCTACCTATCAAAAAAAAAAAAAAATTAGAACAATTCATAGTTTAGTTTTTTATTTATCAGCTGTACCCAATGGGGCCAATTTGTTTGCTTGATTTTTGACAACTACTAAGTAATGCTTGAACAATGTGAAGTTTAGAGAGAGCAGTGGTCAGCTATATGCTCAGAAGGATAGACAATGATAACTACTATTACGCGTATGATTGTAGATANGCTCAAACCTGTGCTTTCAAGATACTGGAAAAAAGACAATAAAGCTTTATATATAGGCAGAAGTAATGATGTTCACCTTTAAATAATTTCTAACTTCATATGGACTTGAAAGTCAATGCAAAGTTGGAAATGAGTCAGAGAAATTGATTTAATATAATACGCTCAATGAAAGTAGCTAATTATTTGAATGGGAAAAAAAGGAGAAAATTGGTGCTGGACACTTAAATGTGGAATGCAACTTTTGTAACTTTCAACAGGATCAATTTTATCCCATCAAGAAGTAGATTAATCATCTGATTACCATAAATTTTAGAACAATTCTACCTATCAAAAAAAAAAAAAAATTAGAACAATTCATAGTTTAGTTTTTTATTTATCAGCTGTACCCAATGGGGCCAATTTGTTTGCTTGATTTTTGACAACTACTAAGTAATGCTTGAACAATGTGAAGTTTAGAGAGAGCAGTGGCATGTATAGTAGCCCCATTATTTGCATGCATCAGTAATTGGATAGACAATGATAACTACTATTACGCGTATGATTTAGATGTCTAAGTATTGGTGAATAATTTATCTATATAAATCTTCTTAAAGAGACATGTCATTGCTATGTGACATCTTTGTTACACGTTTGCTCAGATTCATTTTTATTTCTGAATATTCAGTGTTGGTAAATTGTCGGGCGCACTTAAGTGCAAAGGCCTCTTGGAGCCTAGGCGCAAAGCGCTGAAGTGAAGCGCACATTAAAAAAGAAAAGAAATTAATGGTCAATACAACAATCAAGTGATCGGTTAATCATATAAATTTTTGATAAGTTGGTTAATCATATAAATTATACATTTATATAATTGTCTTGTGCTTTACGAAATATATGCAACCATGATATTTGATGGCCATGATTAAAATGAAGATATTAAGACTACATGCCAATGCCAATGCCAAATAAGGTTGGTGCCCTTTAATTTAGAGATTTTCAGTGGGTTAGCTTAAGTATGGACAAACCATATCAAGTGGGCTTTGGGAAAACTAATGTTGGCTTCTCGAAATGAACTTGTGGAAGCAAGACAATTTTGGATTCAGTCTTTTGTTAAAAATGAATGTTTGAATGGAGTGCTAGAATTAATATCAGGGGTTGTTTGCAAATTGTATAATTAAAAAACTTATGGTATTGTCAATGGGAGTGCTTAATTCATGCCCCTTCTGTCCAAATTGTTTGGCAATCTTTGAACATTTAACCCTTTTGTCTTTGAATTAAAAGTTACCAGTTTAAATTCAAATAATATACAGATGGAAAATAGTAGACAATATAAGAAGACTAACAGATTTGATATATTTCACAGTTTGTTATACACTTTTACTCTCTTTTTTTTTTTTTGGGGGGGGGGGGGGGGGGTGGTTGGTGGAGAATTTACACACGCACTTGATGGAGCTTAAATTCATGATCTCATCCTCCAACCAATTATTATGCGAGAAGGAAGTGTCAGTTGAGCCACATCTTATTGGCTTTACTTTTCAAATATATTTGTTATTACCTGATTATTGTTTTGAACACATTGTATGTATTTTAAAGAAGAAATTATCTGCTTATTAGGATTTTTATTTTTATTTTCACTCTCTCCCAGGCTGGCCAGGACTAAGAATGGACTCTTGACGTTACAACCAAGTTGGCTGGCGAGCAGAATCATAATTTTATTGAAGTTGTTGGTGTTTTCTTTCACCAGAGAGGCTTTTAAATATGTAGTACAAACATTGTTTTGGATGGATAAGCGACTAACCTGTTGTACGTCGAATTCTATTGTTTCTTGTTCTGTAGTCTTATTTCCTTGAATGGAAGTTTACTTTTGGGAAAAAAAAAATGAAGAAATAAATTGCTTTAATGTAAACACTGCTCTTGGTATTTAATTTTTCAACTATAGAAATGGTGGCCAGGGTTGCTGAAAGTGGTGGGTGAAGTTGTCCCGGCCCAACCTGTTTTATTTGCTTTCTTCTTTCTTGGGCACAGCACAAACATGTTCGCCGACTTTCACTTGCACGCTTTATGTTAATGTCTCAAAATTCTGAAACCACCTACAATAATTCTCGCAAGGAATCATCAACGACATGAGTCATACTTTGGGAATGAGTATTTCCGTCTTTATTGCACTTTTGGGGGTTATTCCCGCAATGTATGACTTACAAAGACCACATTTGAAAATGTCTGAGGGAAATTTTGCATATGGCCTAAGAAAGAAAATATCATATTATCAAATATTCCCAAAAAAAGAAAAAAGAAACAAGGATTGTAGATGATTCCTATCAAACAAGGGTAGAGGTTTTTTAGATTAGTTTAGCTAAATATTTGAGGTAGCTTATAAGAATGTTCTTACATGATGCTAATGTCATATTTTTGGGTTCGAACAATATTATCATGATCAGGTTCTCGAGCAGTTTAGCCACAAGATATGTAGACAGGTGTTGCCTGCATTTAGTATATAGACATAATACCACGACAACGAACACTCCGAATGGATGCTCAATTCAATGGCAATAACAGTAACACCTAGTTTATAGACATAAAACCACGACAACTAGAACACTACTCCGAATGGATTATCAATTCAATGGCAATAACAGTAACACCTATTTACGGTCAATAGTGCAATTACCACATGAAATCATATTTACCATTCATGCGTTACACATCATTTATGGCCATCAACATAAAGAAATCGCACATTTTCCCCTATTTCAGAAGCAAGTTATCGCTTCATCCACCTATGTTACTAGGACTTGATGTACATATCAAATTACTTGTCTAAATCCACAATCAGACAAAACTACATGTTGCCAAAAGTTTCTTCTTCAATGTCAGGGAAAAGTGAAGTTTCCAAGTAACAAAATGTGTTCAACAAACACGAACTTTTCTTTCTTTCTTTTTTATTTTTATTTTTTATTATTAAGAAAAAAAGTCTCATACTGCGCGGTTTCATTGCCCTACCCCACTTAAATCTGAATTCTATGGCGTGAGACCACTGAAGCTGCTTGGGGCTATTCATGTGAGCACAACATTTTAAATTGAAGTGCTACAACTCGAATCACAACCCTTGGACTTGGAAGGGTGATGATTCAAAGGACTTCTACCATCAGGCTGCATCCTTTGGTGGTTCAACAAACACGAACTTAATGTGGAAGCTAATTTGCCCTGAGCATGGGTGAACAAACACGAACTTGATGTGGATGCTCAGAACATATAACATAAATGACACATGTCACCTACGTGACTGCCACATAATTTGCCCTTTGCTCTTGCGTCATTTGCCCACTAGCATCCTAGTGGGTTGAACCTAAATATGTAGCCATGTACTTTTATTAATCACATAATACATCCATTTTAACTTGTCTACCTCTAATGCTTCAGCATGCTCCTTCAACCAATCTCATAGAACTAGATTACTATATCCAACTTGTATGAAAGAAAATTATGGAAAACTAATTCTAATAAAATGCATCAAATAAATTAAAGGCTAAATTGAAAATTACACCCTTAAAGTTTAGGGGTATTTGGATTTTACACCATAAAGTTTCAAAATTTGGATTTTATCCTTTGAAGTTTGGATGTGTTTGGATTTTACACCACGAAGTTTCAGAATTTTGATTTTACCTCTTAAAGATTTGGGATGTTTGGATTTTACATCCTAAATTATAACCCCTATACCCTAACCCAAGTCTCAAATCCCTAAATCGCTAACCACTAAATTGTAACCCTTAGCTTAACCCCAAATCTCTAATCCCAAAATCACTAACCCCTAAATCTCTAACCCCCAAATCTCTAACCCTAAATTGTAGGCCCTAAATTTTAACCCCTAAATCCTAACCCCTAAATTTCTAACCCCTAAATCGCTAACCTCTAAATTGTAACCCCTAAACCCTAACCGCCAAATCTCTAACCCCTAAATTGTAAACCCTAAACCCAAAATCGCTAACCCTAAAATTGTAACCCCTAAATTGTAAACCCTAACACCTAAATTACTAACCCCTAAATCGTGAATCCCTAAATTGCTAACCCCTAAATTGTAATTCCTAGACCCTAAACTATAAATCGCTAACCCCTAAATTGTAACCCTTACCCCCCAAATCTCTAACCCCTAAATTGTAAGCCTTAAATCACTAACCCCTAAATTGTAAACACCAAAATCTAACACCGAAATTGCTAACCCCTAAATCGCTAGCACCTAAATATCTAACCCCTAAATCGCTAACCTCTAAATTGTAACCCCTAAACCCTAACGCCAAAATCATTAACCCCTAAATCTCTAAACCTTGAATCACTAACCCCTAAGTCAGTAACCCATAAATTGTAACCCCTAAATCTCTAACCCCTAAATCCCTAACCTCTAATTCGTGAACCCCTAAATAGTAATCCCTAAACCCTAAACCCTAAATCACTAACTCCTAAATCTCTAAACCACGAATCGCTAACCCTAAATCTCTAATCCTTTATCTAAATTGCTTACCCCTAAATCGCAAACCCCTAAACCGTAATTGCTAAATTGCTAACCCCTAAATCTCTAACTCCTAAATTGAGGCACCTAAATCTCTAACCCCTAAATTGCTAATCCCTAAATTCCAACCCCCAAACCCTAACCTTTAAATCTTTAACCCATAAATCACTAACCCCTAAATTGTAATCCTAAAGCCGTAAACCCTAAAGTATCATGATTTTGAAGCCAAGGAAAGTCAAGTTGTAATCAAGTGATAGTTCCAACTTCCCAACCCAAAATGCTTATTGCCCCCCATACCTTGGGTGTCCAGACCCGACCCACACCCTCCGGACCGACCAAACCGCTCGATCTCCACCCAATTTCAGCCCGAACCAACGCTCCTGTCAATCAGTTATGGGTTTTTGCGCCCAAGACTCAACACCAGCGGGTCGAGTGGTGGTTTTCTTCTCCAAAAACCAAGCCACTCGACCCGTCCAAAGTTATATACAAATCCGGCCAATTTCGACAAGATCAAGCTTAGATTCGAGGAGATCTAGTGAGATCAAGCTTAGATTCGAGGAGATCCAAATCCCAGCAATTTTTAGCTAAAAAAATGTAGAATCCAGAGAGAAAATGTAGAATCTTGTGAATATTTTCAGAATTCGGCAACGCCTTTTTTTTTTTTTTTCCTAGATTTCGATGCTTTCTTTATTCTGGCAACTGACCTGGCCTGATCGACCCTCACTCTCACCAGAAACCGACTCGATTGATTTTTCGACGGGTTGAGTCCAGGTTGGGTCCAAAACCAACCTGGCCCGACCCGTGGATAGCCCTACTCACACCCCACATGTAGCTTTTATTTATTTATTTTTTTTCTTCCTCATAAATAACTTTTTCCTTCATGCTACTGTGGTGACTAGCATTTCTTCAAAGTAGCTTTCATGATGTCATGGTGATTTTATCCTTCCTTTTTTCATAAGGTTTTCATGCTACTCAGGGTGAATTTAGCATGTCTTCATGAATAGCATTTTGATAAGTACTTTGTATATATACCAAGTTAGTAAACTGTAAATAGCTTTTTATTTGTATTTCATGAATGAATAAATAAATAAATAATAGAAAAGAAAAAAATTAAGTGTATAAAATGTATCAAAGGCAATGATGCAAGATACTAACAAACCATGCAAACTAGTGCACTTTATTAATACGTACACACAAAAGATTACAAACGCAAGCTCCTTAAAAAAGGAGACAAATTAAGCAAATTGCATACACACATTACATAGCACATTAACAAGCAAGGTCTGCCCGCAAAGCAGCTTAAGACCAAACGAACATCAAATTAAACATCACAGAAACGTCCATCAAATGATCATGACGCCCAAGCCATAGAAAGGCAACATCCATTATTCAACTGCACTTTCGGGGCGTAGACTTTCGGTCACATCGACACACGTCCTCCATACCTTTATTCTTCTTGTACTTATTATTATACTTTCAAGCT
Source organism: Quercus suber (assembly GCF_002906115.3). Taxonomy (NCBI): domain Eukaryota; kingdom Viridiplantae; phylum Streptophyta; class Magnoliopsida; order Fagales; family Fagaceae; genus Quercus; species Quercus suber. Next base: position 755,104 of record NW_027069741.1, read on the forward strand.
ATCATGACAATAGTATTTAATCGATCAATCAACCAAGGTCCAAACAAAAACAGCACAAAAAGTAAGAAAAGTATTTAGACGTTACGGCAGCTATAGGTTGCGTCCTTTTCGTGCTCCTAGCTAGGCCTAGCTAGCGGCGGAAGCTCCTGACCTCGCGCGGTGGTTCAACCCCGTCCCCTTCTCGGAGCTTCACCAATGTATAGGTTCCTGCACCAGCAATGGCCCCAAGTGTGGGGGCCACCAGGAATACCCACAAATCCCTGTAATTTCCTGCTGCAACTGCTGGCCCCAGAGTTCGTACGGGATTCATTGAACCCCCACTTGCAGGCCTGCCACGTTTAAACCTTTATCGTTAATAATATATAATTTTAAAATTTATTACTAATTCCTCCTTAATTTGGTACCGTGCACGTTTTCAATTTTGGGGTAAGCATCTCAAATGATAACAATATCCACCACCTCTTTTCCCACAAATGTCATGTGTTTGCTCACCTACCAAAATGTCCTTTCCATCATAATCAGTGGTGACCCCTTTCTTGCTTCCAATTGAAGCTAACAACCAACGGCGGAGAGGGAAAGAGGAGGTGGAATTATATCCAACAATAATTATCTATGTAGGTTCGGTTTACCATTACTCTTTTAACCACATTTTTTAGAATTTTTTTTTTACAAAAAACTAAAAAGTTGTAAAAGTTTTTGATAGTTTGACAACTTTTTTATTTTATTGAAAAAATTTCCAAAAAAATTTACTAATATATAAGAATATACATTAGTAAAATTCATTTTTTATATATATATATATAATTTCGTGCTCCTAGCTAGGCCTAGCTAGCGGCGGAAGCTCCTGACCTCGCGCGGTGGTTCAACCCCGTCCCCTTCTCGGAGCTTCACCAATGTATAGGTTCCTGCACCAGCAATGGCCCCAAGTGTTGGGGCCACCAGGAATACCCACAAATCCCTGTAATTTCCTGCTGCAACTGCTGGCCCCAGAGTTCGTACGGGATTCATTGAACCCCCACTTGCAGGCCTGCCACGTTTAAACCTTTATCGTTAATAATATATAATTTTAAAATTTATTACTAATTCCTCCTTAATTTGGTACCGTGCACGTTTTCAATTTTGGGGTAAGCATCTTAAATGATAACAATATCCACCACCTCTTTTCCCACAAATGTCATGTGTTTGCTCACCTACCAAAATGTCCTTTCCATCATAATCAGTGGTGACCCCTTTCTTGCTTCCAATTGAAGCTAACAACCAACGGCGGAGAGGGAAAGAGGAGGTGGAATTATATCCAACAATAATTATCTATGTAGGTTCGGTTTACCATTACTCTTTTAACCACATTTTTTAGAATTTTTTTTTACAAAAAACTAAAAGGTTGTAAAAGTTTTTGATAGTTTGACAACTTTTTTATTTTATTGAAAAAATTTCCAAAAAAATTTACTAATATATAAGAGTATACATTAGTAAAATTCATTATATATATATATATATAAAACAATTTTCATAAATTATTTCTAACGATAAATTATGAAATGATATGCTTAAAATGAACCAATTCATTTAACAAGCAAAAAAATATTATGAAATTATTGTATATTTAACATTACTCATAATTATCTACGTTTCCTCTTGTATGCAAAATGATATGTTCAAATCATTTTTTTTTTTTTTACTCTTAATAAAGGGTCATGTTGACAGCAAAATTTAATAATGTAGACAGGATTATTTCCTAACGTAGATAAGACTCCTTTTAATTCATCAAAAAAAAAAAAAAAAAGAAGTAAGATTCCGTTTAAGTTTCTTTAACCGGTTTCTAAGATGCATTCATTATCAAAAGCCTTTAACAAATAAGTAAACAATCTTATATTTTAAAAATAAATTAAATGATTTGTTCAAATTTTATTCTTTTCATATTTCAACAAATAAGCTAGCAAAAAAAAAAAAAAAAAATTACAAGAGGCAAAACTAATGTCCCTAACTAGTACATATTTAAACAGAATATTTATTTTTAATGAAGCTCGAACAGGTGTTCTAATCTAATAATTTACCCATCATAAAAACTTTAAATTATTTCAAAATTGAGGTGATTTACTTTTCGAAATCAATTCAAACCAAACGGAACAAAAATGTTAGTCTGATATAAATATATCTTTACTTTTGCTTATTTTTGGTCTAGTTAATGTATGCTCTTAGAGTACATATTAATAATCATCTATTTTATGAAACATTTTATAAGAATTTGTAAAGACGGTAAACAAATTTAATCACTCTTTTGCTTTCTCATAAAAAAATTTCTTAAAATAGTTTAATAACACATGCCCTAAAATCCTTCTATTTTTGCTGCCCTGAAGTACTATCCTTATTCTTCGTTTTTTTTTTTATAAGCTAATTCTTCAATTATTGAAAACAATGAACATCTCCTTATAAAAATAATTTATAGACCTTCTGTTTGGTCTTTTATATTGGGTCTTTGTCATTTCATTTTATTTATTTTTCAATATTTATTGAACTTCATTGATCAAACTTCTTTTCCAACTTCAATTTTGACATAATAAAATTACTAATTTCCTATCCAAAAAAAAAAACTAATTAAGCGGAATGGTAGAAAAATTGCGCTCTTGTTTTGTGTAGAAAATCTATATCCTAATAATAAATGACTTACTAACGTATTTTTTTAAGATATACATTAGTATATTATTTTAGAAAAAATTTTATAGAAATTTTTTTTAAGATATACAGTTTTTTTCAATTTTTTATTAAAAAAAAATTCTATTCCAAAAAAAAAAAATATTATAAAAATTTTCTTAAAATAAATAATTAATATATGTCTAAAGTATACATTAACTGGAGCCATGATAAATAAATAGAAATCGGAGCATAATAAGATCATAAAGCAGATCCCATAATAATGCACGAGTTACGTAAACAATCACCCTTAGATGAGAAAGGCAAAGAAGTTACTCACCCAGCCATGAGAATGTTGAGCATAACGGTGGCTCCAACTGCTATACCCGCTAACTCTCCAACCTGTAGCAAACAAAAAAAAAAAAGAGACACGATGTAAGCACATCTTAATTCTTATCAAACGTAACTAGATTACTGCTTGTGATACAGATACATTAATTGCATACCGCTCGGGTGTCAGTGGCGACGGCAGTGACAACAAACAAGAGATTGAAAGTGATAATGAACTCGAGCGCGAAAGCCTGGCCGGTGCTAATGGTAGGAACCGTAACTCCACCGGACATGTAGGGATGGAAAACACCCTTAAGAGCAAAGGAAGCACAAATGGAGGCTGAAACCTGTGCTGCAATGTAGGCTGGGACCTGGACCCAAGGGAAGTGACGCAGTACTGCAAACGCAATGGTGAGGGATGGGTTTAAGTGTGCCCCGGATATGTGTCCTGTCGACAGAATCACCACCATCACTGCCAGTCCTGCACAAGCAGCATTCCCGATCAGTGACTCTGCTCCATTGTACTTTTGGTTCACAATGGGTCCTGCTGTTGCTCCAAATATAAGGATGAAAGTCCCCACAAACTCTGCTCCAAGCTGCAAATCCACCGACATATATTTAAAAAAAAAAAAAAAAGACTATTTTAAAAGAGAATAATTTTTTTTTTTAATGCAATTAATCATGGTTCGAACTTGTGTCAAACAGTTTTTGAATGGGGAATTATATCTACGTTTTGTCCTCTCCAAATCAGAACCGTCAAAGGTCTAATTTTCGGTTTTTTTAATTCTTAACCGGTTTTCATCCGTTTTGACTTTTGACTGGTTTTTATCAAATCAGTTCTAGGTCCGATTCCTAATTCAACCAGTTTCTCCGATCCGACCGAGACCAATAAATTATCACAAGAGGTTAAACATTGCTTCAGCCCCTCAAATTATTACTCTTGCACCACTTATGTGGTGAGAATTAAATTTTTTTAAAATATAAAAAAAATTTGTAAAAGCAACAAAGTTTCACAGACAATTATCAAATTTAAAAAACTTTTATTTTTACTTTTTTTTATATAAGATAAAAATTTTACTTTAATCTAATTTAAGTATATATAAATATATATATAAAATACTTTCCTAAAAATTTGAACTTCAATATTTTCTACCAACACCCCCTGTAAGCACTTACACTCTACCATCACTTATATACTCTACCGACGTAAGTTTTGTTACAAGTTTCATGGCTCAAGGCGTCATATAAATAGATTTTTGTCAACGAATGCCTCGGACATTCAGCCAAAAAAGGAATTGGGCTTGTGGGCACTAGTTTACAAAAAAAAGCCAATTATGTATGTGCATTGACTAGAAGGAAAAGACAGCCAATTATACGGACATGACACCGCAGTCGTGTCACTCCAAGATTGCATTCCGTAAAGCATAATAATAGTAGTTCAATAATAGAGGATACAATACAATAGGTTTTACGTTAAAATCCAATATCTAATAATTAAAAAAGAAATATCAATGGGATTCTCCAATAAGATAAGGAATTGAAATTGTCTGTGTAATTGACAAGATAATTATATAAATGAGTGCGAAATTAGTTATAGTCTTAGAATTTTTTAATTAAAAGCTTAATTAGTTACACTAGATAATTGTGAAAATTGGCGTTAAATAAGTTATGATTCTAAATAATTTTCAATCAAAGAGCTTTGTTTTCTTAGCTGACTTTTGCCTAGTTGGATATCCTCTTTAAAATAGAGACCGAAAAAAGATAATTATCTTCTACCAAGATAATATAACAATAATACGCCGTACCAACAATTATTAAGAAAGGAGTAGGTTAGAGTCTCACTGTGAGAAGTACTCGTAAAAATTCTAATCTTTTCCAATTACTCTATCGAACGTAATAACGGATTAAAATATGGTAAGGTAACTGAAAAAATATATTTTTTAATTAAAATATGTACAAAATGTCACTGTAAAATAGTCAGCAAAAACAAAAGTTTGAACACTTTTTTTTTATTCATTAGTGTCCAAAAAAGAATAGGAATTATGTAATGTACGGACCTGCTATACGCAACGATGTCTCAGTGAAATCTCTAATCCTATTATTTAACACACGGTCTTATGCAACAGATGCGTAAGGTAACACGTCCATTTCAAAGTCAACATTAGTGTTTAGCGTTATCAATGTCTGGTTTGAATTTTTTATTATTGCCTACGAATCTACTATTAGTTAAAGATAAATAATTGGATTAACAATTGGAGATTTATTATGTTTACGTATGTAAAAAAAATGAATTATTTTTAATATCTTAATTGTGGGACCAGAATTTCAATAGGCTTGCTAATTAGGAACGCCCTAAAGGTTTCACTGACTCTTTTGCATTAAATTTCAGGTAAACAATACGGCCATGTAAAACTATTCTCTCAAATAGACTAGAGGATGCTTCGAAGGTGTTACTAGAAAGTAGAAATGTATTCTTAAAAGTTGAAACTAACTTTACAGGAAACTGATCGATTAGTATGAAAGTGTAGATAAAGTATACAATATTTTGGTAATACCAACTTAACATCTGTTTTGGTATATTCAACAATAAATGAGTAATACTTGTTTCAAAAAATAATATTAGACTACTCTAATAAATTATTAGTTTATCTTCTCGATAATATAGAAGATTGTGATTAATTTATTGGAGTAGTCTGATATGGTTTTTAAAAATAAGTGTCACTTATTTATTAGATAGAAAATACCAAAACAAATGTTGAGTTGGTATTACCAAAACAAAGTATACTTTTTTTGAAAGTATATTATTAAGAATCTAACTTGTGTGATGTATCCAATTTTTGGGCAAATTGAATTAATATGTATATGTGTTTATCACGTCTTTACGTGTCAAGATATGTCTAGTTTGTATGAAATTGAATTTAGTGGTTCTAGTTATAGTCAAATAGTTATGATATTTTCAGTTGTGTCCCATAGACCCACTTCCCCCTATTTTACTATCTAGGTATAATAAATCAATAAATAAATATATTTATTTATTTATAAACATAGGGAAAATTCTATTGATACTCTACATATAAAATAGATTCTTATCCTATCAAAAAAAAAAAAAAACGATTCTTATCAAATTATCATGATGCACCACTATTTGAATTTATTGTTTATTGATCATCAGAGGGCGAAATTTGACGTACACTAACACCATTTTAGGAATCATTGCCTCAATTTAAAAAAGAAAAATAAATTCAAGAATAATTGACGATTTTTTTTTAAAAGAAAAATTCAACAGTATAAAGTAAAATTAACATTTAGCCTCCAAGTTTTTTTTTTCCTCTTATTTTATTCCTTTTTTGATAATTTGATGGTTGGAATAGAAAGATATAAATCATGAATGTCTTTATTAAAAATATTAAGAAGTGCCAATTGAGAAGGAGAAAAAAGATCTAGGTATACTTTTCTCCTTGCTATCTTATATTTTATGAGAACCAAACAAACAAAACATTGGAAATATTAAAGATAGTTGGGTTGGTACACCCTGTATTTATGAGTACTACTACTCATTACTATTTCATTTATTAACAAAACTTACAAATTTTGGAATCGAATATGATATTTTCCAAAAATTAATCTAAAAGTCCACAAGTAGCAGGTTTATTGATTGAAGACCGAAGAAACTCAAATTGAGGGTTTGAAAAAGAAAAAGGAGTTGTCTTGTGGGGGGGGAAAGAATTTCGTCAAAGTGTGAGACACAAAAACAGTAACTTTCCAAGAAGTCAATTCGACACCAAGGATAAAAGACCCCACAGTCGAGACCAATTGTGTTTTATGAGAAGTTATGACCATGTATGTAATCGCATTTATTCTAGTTGTGGTCGCATCGCATCAATATGAAAAAAAAAATCACGGGTTTTAGAGAACCAACGTCAAACAAAAAAAAAAAGGGGAAGGAATCGAATCAATATTCAACCAAAAAAGAAAAAAGAATCATTATTCCAAATATATTGATTTTACTTTAAAAAATATTATAAAAATAATCGGTCTTTCTCTGCAGAGAGAGAGAGAGAGAGAGAGAGGTACCTTCCGAGTGAGAGAGATATCAGGCGCGGGGAAGTCGGTGAAGCATGTGTGAGGGTGACCCCAAGTTGGAGCATTAACAGGCAAGCACTTACATCGCGGCATTGACTTGCGATCATACGACATCGAGTCCACATGGAGAGAAGAAAACAGCGGAGCTGGCGTCCCTGGTGTTGCCGGAGCCGACACCGGTGGAGTTCCTGCCTCTGATTCCGGCATTTCTTCTTCTTCTTCTTTTCTTTCTTTTTTTGTTTTTGTTTTTCTACTTTTGAATTTAAAAACAATAAATAAATTTTTTTTTTTTTTTTTTTATTGAATTTAAAAACAATAAATAAAAACTTTTTTTTTTTTTTTTTTTGGGGGGGGTTATAGGAGGCTAAGAACGAGGTTGATAGAAGTTACATGATATGGTAATTTTTATAAAGGTGTCGCTACACGAGGGTTGTAATCTTGGCCAGGATAACTAACAGTAAAGAATAAAGATTATTGATAATTGCTATGACAACATGACGAACTAGGCTGGATAAGCAGTACTTTTTTTTTTTTTTTTTTGGGTTGGTGTTTTGGAGATGGAAGGAAATAAGATTACATGTTTTTCAGGATTTTTATAAATGTGTTTCTAAGGAATAGGAGAGATGAAGCGAGCCAGGTTATCCACTACAACTGAAAGAAAGGTAATTCAATTCAATTCTTCATATACATGCAAAAGATTAAAAAACCGGATGAGACTTTTCTGGAATTGAAAATGGAAAGGCAGATTTACATGCTTCAAATGAAAATAGACAAAGAACAATAGAAATGCAATCGCGAGTTAGCTACTGCTGCTAGTAGAGGGTGAAAAGAAGAAGAAGAAGAAGAAGAAGTGCTGCAAGAGAAATGAGACAATGGGATGAGTGGAAGTTGAAAATTGCGAAGACAGAAATATAGGTGCTTACTGGGGTCGGGAATGAATTGAAGGAAGTTAGGGGGTGTCAGAGTTATCTCAATTGCACGGTCGTATATATACAAAAAAGGGGGCCATCTATATAACCTTACTGATTCTTTTACATGGAAAATGTCAATGCCCATCCCATCATCTATGACAGCTACTGCCTCTACTTCTACTTGCTTTATGCAACTAATAATGCTAGAGTAACTGCTTCTTTGACGATGGCCATCAGCACAGCACCACACACCATAGCCCATCAAAACTTAATGTCTAATTATTTATTTTTTTAAGAAGAAAAAGAAAAAAAAAAAAAAAACACAAAAAGAAAAACCGTATAAATACTTCTGAATTTTGTTTTTTTTTATAGACTTGAATAAAGGCACACTATTCGAGACTCAAGTCATTGGTGGCTAATTTTTGTAATTGGTGCACATTTTCTCAAAATTTTCTCTTTTAGAATACAACAGTTTAATAAATATTGTATGATTAAAATAATTTTTTTATAAAGTGTTCAATTCCAAAACTTCATCAGAAAGAATACAATTTTTTACCAAAATCTCTTTATATTTTTAGTCTATAGAATACTTGTAATTGCTGTATTTTTTTATTAGTGTAACGCTATAATTTGTATCGAGCGTAAACTAACCGCCTAATTACTAATTAGTGCATTCAAATTCAATTCATTTTGATTAAAAAATGAGCTGGCCCCCCATTTGTTTTGCGTTGCGTCCGCGGGTGGGTATGATTGATGACAAACTCTCTCCCACTCGCACATGCCCTTCGATGCTTTCATTTTTCCCTAAAACAATTCCCACCTCCCACCCAATCATGTATTATTAAAAACAAATTTATTAATAAGTAATAACAATAATGTCTCTTGTAGAATATCTTCATTTTTTTTTCTTTCTCTAACATATCATTATCATTATTCATTAAAAAATAGTGTGCCACTGTGGCATCGTTCCATACTTTATCTTTGCTTTACTTTGTAAGAAATATAATTAAAATGAGTTCTATAGAGCCTCAAAAGAATCCTAGTATATATACTTTAGCTTTACTTTGATTTACGAACTTAAGCAATTAGCTTGTTCCCACCACCATTCCTTTTAGTTTTTTAAATCCTTTCCGACATGTGAGAGAGCGCGCAAACCTGAGTCCCAGAATAATTTATAAAAGACAAGTCTAAGTATTTGCCAAAAACGAAAAGATGAGTAATGTTAGCTACACCGCAGACAATTCCTATGCGCCTCTTCTTCTTATTTTTATCCATCCAATCAAGTGAAAAACGTGTTAAAACAGGCTGCTTGATTGATTCAAGTTGTGACGATTCGCGTTTATAGGGCAATACCACCCTAGGTAGAGGGCAGCCAAAGCCATACTAAGCATTAAAAACACGTCGAAAGGAGCCCTCTATCACCTATATATTCAATATCAAACGTGAAAATACAAAGAGATACCTGCTCTACTAACACTAGTCTACTATTTCTTCCCTAGCTCTAGGAGTCTAGGACAGATAAAGGAGGATCCCGATCACCATGCAATTGTGAGAAGAAAAAGTTGAAAATGTAAAATGATAAAAAATTAAAAATTAAAAGTTTTGAATATCATGGGTTTAAGATTAAAAACAAAATTTTTAACTTTCAAGCTTAACTATCATAAATGTTATTGCATGGCGGCTATCGTACCAAAATTCAATCCAATAAAGGAATACCCCAGCCGCGCCACATAGTATTTAATTTTTTTTTTTAATTTTTTGTTTTACTTATAGTATTTTTAAAGTTTATGTTTTCATCACAACACCAACATTTATTTTGGCTTTTTTAAACAAAAAAAAAAAAAAAAACCCCAACTACAAACCAATATGATCTAAAATCCAATAATAATAAATAAAATAAAAGCAAGCTCAATAACAAAAATTAATAATTTGTTCATCTTAAATCTCAAGGAAAAAAAATTAAATGGCTAGTAAAGTGTAAACAACTAACATTAAAAGACAATTTAGTGTGAGTTAGTGGAAGTGTGATGTTGGACCTTGGAAACTAGGAAGTGAAGATTTTTTATTTTTTATTTTTTATTATTTTAAGGATTGTATTATTGTGTTGAATTTTTGATAGAGTAATGCAAAAGACACAATTTTTTTTTAGTGAATTATAAAGACTAATAAGTTGTCAAAGTTGAGTTGAATTGTTAAATAAAATAATTGAAAATAGTAAAGACAAAACTTATAAATAATAAATTAAAATATTCTGAGCAATAATAATTAAAGTTCACTTAACAATAATGATTAACAACTTTATTATAGTAGGAGACAATAGATGATTTCCAAGATTTAATTTTAGCAACATTAATCTTTAATATACTAAGAAACAATATGCTCAATGACTTTATAGTTTTACATTTATTCTCTTGCTGTATTATGGATACATTTTTTATAAAGAAATCACGTATTCTGTAAGATTCATCTCTTACCTAAGATTTATTATCTAAAAGAACTTGTGTTGACTTGAAAAATCTTTGTTCGAATCATAGGTTGCGAAAGATCTCATCTTGTCATCCTAATAATCAAGATGAAATAAGAAAATATTATTTACAAAAGAGGTGCTTATTAGCCTCTTCAACACGAATTTGAATGACCCTCCTAGAAAATATTCCTAAAGCCGCCACTTGTTGCAATACAAAGCTCCATTGCCAACATAATTTTTGCAAAAGTTCATTTATTCTAACAAGAGATTTTACTTCCTAGCATGATTTTACTGATGGTGTTAGGGTCACATTTTTATGTAATTGGCATATCTTATGACGTGACGCACTCTATTTGTATTTGGGTATTACCATATTAGTTCTAGTATGCTTAAGAATATCATGAAATACTTTTACAAATGGTAGTATTGAAGACATGAAGAATACTCAAGAAATTGTACAAGAAAAGCTGGAATATAAGATCTTAACACCTGGCTCAATTTATCAAGATTTAATGAACCTCGATAAATACCATGATACCTCTTGATTTATTGAGTTTCGTAGATTTTGAAATACCAGATTTGTTTTCAGCCCATGATGACAAGGTTTTTCTAGGGTTTGGTGCTATATCTTTCCAAAGGATGTAAAAGTAATATTTTATAACCTTCATCATAGACACATGATATACGCTTTACAGGAGCTGCTAGGACTTCTTGTGCGCCTTAAGGTTATGTACCAAGTTGCTTCTAGATATACAAGTGTGGATTGAAGAACTTTGCATCAAACAACAACAATCAAGTTGTTATGTTGTTAGTCACGTACTAGAATCCTTGTAAAAGAGAAGTCTCTATAAAAACAAGTCAAATTAGGTATTGGAGTTGATATTAGTATAGGTCATTAGGTTCAACTGTAAGTTGATATTTTCGGATAGGCCAGTAAGGTAAGATTCATTATACTTGTAAGCGCTTGATTCTTTATATATTAGTAGATTTTTTGGGAGTGGTAACCTAAAATTCACCTAGTAGAGTTTTTTTTCTACAAAAATTTTCCCCATTATAATCAAATCGTTGTGACAAATTTAATTTTCACTGCATTTAATTTCGTTAGGTAATTTGATTGTGCCTTCATGTGATTTTCATTAATTTGAATAATTTATCAACTTGAGTAATTGAATTAATTAACTGAGGTCAATCAATAACCCAACATATGGTATTTTCTTTGATATTTTAAAATTAACGTATAATATTTTAAGCTCTTTTAAAAATATATATAATTATACTTCAATTAACTTTCAATATTAGATCATTTGAATCAATCTGTGTATTTCCTCAATTCTTTCAAGCCCAATCTGCGTTGATCTTATAAATATGGGGTACATAAATTGTCCCTTTTTTCGCAACGAATTTTCCTTCATTCTCCCTTTTTCCCGACCATAATTTTTTTGTCATGCCTTCAATGTCTTGGCACTGGGAATTTAAAACAACTTATGATAAAAGTAGGTATAGCTTAGACCACAGCCTAAATTAACACCTCTTGACCTGCCTAATAACAATTTTTCTTTCTAACCCTAAAGTTTATTCCACACCCTCTCCTTAATGTAAGCCAAGCTAGCCTTTTTATTTCTTCCTACCAATGATGGTAACTCCAAATATCGTTCATACTTGATGTCTTTATTAAAATTATGGTTAAATGATTAAATTCACAATTTCTTAATAGTTTAAACTTTTGGGATAATTGGTAATTTAATTAATATGGTATTAGAGCCAAACTGTGAGGGGGTTTGAGCTCGCATGTGAGGGAGAGTTTTAGAATTATGTGTTTAGTTAAATGATTAAATATACCATTTCCCAATAGTTTAAAATTTGAGTGAATTTGTAAATTAACATAGTATTAGAGCAGTAGATTTTAAGTTTAATCCCTAGTTTTACTCTTGCTCCTATTTAAAATGTTAAAAATCTCATGTATTGAACCCATTTATTAAGGGGAGTTTTTTTATTATTATTATTTTTTAGATAGTTTCAACCTATGGCGTCCACTCCTAATGATAGTTCTTTATCATCAAATCAAGTCACCAAACAATTTTTAGTATAGACAAAGATTAAATTCTAGATCTCTTATTCAACCATCAAAGACTTTACCAGTTGAGCTAATTGGAACTCACACTTATTAAGGAAGTTTAGGCGCACACGTAAGGGTAAATTTATAAAACTATGGTTAGGTGATTAAATTCATAATTTCCTAATAATTTAAACTTTTGGAAAAATCGATAATTGAACAATTTTTAACAAATTCTAAGTCTCTTCTCGTGTGGACTTACCACAAAAATAATGTTGTTTTTCTTCTATTAATTTGTTGCCCTAACCCCATGGCCTACTCATATTTGCTAAGGATTTCTTGAATCTTTTGACTATCCTTTAAAGTTGATTTCCAAGACAACAAATTATCATTTGCAAAAAACAAGTGAGTAACTTTAGGACCACCTTTACTGATGGAAATACCACAAATATTACCAATTCTAGCAATTTGTTTTATAAGAGCATTTAAACATTTCACACCGATAATAAACAATTGGCTCTTCTTGTCTAAGTCCTCTAGTCAGTTAATTAATCTCTTAAGTTCCTCATTTACCATAATAGAGTAGGAGACTATGCTTATACATTCTACAATCAAAGTTATCGATCTGTCATGAAAATTGAGTTGTTTCATTATCTGTTCTAGAAATACCCATTCCACCATATCAAATGCTTTGCTCATGTCAAATTTGACGGTCATAAATCATTTTCCCCTTATGTTATGGATTTTCATATGGTGAAGAGTTTCAAAATTCACAAGTATATTATCAGTTAACAAGTGCTCTGGGACAAAGGCACTTTGAGACATCAAAATAATAAGAGACAATACATTTTTGACTCTATTAGCCAAGACCTTTGAGACCAATTTGTAAAAAACATTACGTAAATTGATAGGTCTTGATAGGTCTAACCTTAGGGTTCATATTGTCAAGTCCAGGTACTTTTAGAGAGCCATTTTGTTATGAGTCTTGTTAATGGGTACTCTTAGAGCATTTGTTAATAAATCATTTTAGAAATGTTTTTATACCACTTTTATGAGAAATATAAAAAGTTATCAAAAAAATCAATTACTTTTTTCTTTTCTCATAAAAATTATATACATACATATATATATATATATATATATATATTTTTGAGATAGTTACAATATGCTACTACCTTCGTAGTTCAAACTATTTCTTAAGTTCTAAAGATATTTTTTAAACCAATACTCTTAGAGCATTCATTAACTTTATCATTGTTATATTTCATCAAAACGAAATGGAAAATATTAAAAACCAAATGTTCATATATGTATTTGGAGGCGAAAAAAGTGTTATTTACCAAAAAAAAACCGAGATCCAACTCCAATATATACCCGCAACAGAATGGAGAAGCCATTGACTATTTAAAATACATGGTTGAGTGCGTTCAAAGAAAGCACTTTATATATCATTAATTTCTAGAACCTGTAGGACAGGGTGTAAGATCATGTCAACAACATTAGCATATGTGGACACCCTATTAATTAGAAAATTATTAAGTACTTTGAAAGTATATTTCCCTGCTATCACATAAAGGTGAGATCTTTTATGTGATCGGAAGAGAATATACTCCGAAAATATACCATAACAACCTTTGTAAGTAATTGGGTCTCAAATTAATAACTGATTCAAGTCGGGACGTCGTGATGAGTGACACCATCGTTGGCGGTGTTCTCATTCCTCACCATGACTACAGGAGAGGATACCACCGACTCTTAGTCTTAATTATATTTTCGTCTCATATACATTGGAGTCCGGAACCCTGAAGCTCACGTTATCAATGACTCAAGTGTGATGACTCCTTCCAACTACAGTTTTTTATCACTTTCATAGATAATTAACGTGTTGTATGCTAATAGACGCAATGAAAGCAAAGGAGTAACACAAGTTATTTAGTTTAATGTTACATCGCATTCACACCTTTTGTTGGATGTACATGACGTATATATGTTATGTATTGCAACGAAAGCATTAATTTATTGACAATCATAAAATAATATAAAGTACGAAATTGATTAAGAATATAGTCATCTAATTGGATGCCATCACTAAGGTAACCCCTCTATATATCCTCGTGGGGGTTGAGTGGAGTTGATGCCACTTTTAAAACTTGATTACCAAACTCTATTATATAGTATAGTGTGGAGATTCCCCTACCACTCACTTCCATGGGTACTTTAAACATTCTTTACTTAATTAGCGAATAGCTATGCTGCAGACATTAATCTGAGAATATTTGATGCCTGATGGCCAAACTTCCTCCTCGTCTCTGATTACTGTTTGCTACCTTGACGCGCTGTATCAAACAAGTATATTTTCTGTACGCTTCAGTACATGCATGCAAAGTAATTGGTTTATATTATTATAACTTTTTATTTATTTATTTTTAGAATGGCTTATATTATTATGTTTGTTGCCCCAGTTTTGCTTTTCTATTGATTTTCCAAAGATACTCTAGGTGAAGGTGACCTAGTTGAGAAGTAATCAGGCATTTCAGTGAAAAAGAAAAAAAATGAATTTTCCTGAAGAACTGAATATAGTACAAAAGTTAGAAATGGATGTTTCATTAATTAGTAGAGTCTAGAAATGTTGGAGACAATTCCTAGTGGAAGTCCTTTTCGAAAGACTTTCAATAATGAAAGTTGAAAGAGAATTAAGACGGAAACTTCCCAGCTGCTTTCCTTTCGGTTCTCCACTGGAAACTGGAACTCTTTTTCTTCATTGATGAAAATTCTGTTTGATTTGTACTATGTATGCAAACAAACAAAAACTAAATGCATAATCCCAATTGGAGAATCCACATTCTCTTTAGTTTTTCCATATAATTACTAAGCGATTAAAAGAAAAGTTCTTTTCCGCATAAGCGTGCCCCACTCCAAATGTATCATAATTGGAATTATGAAGTGCATCGTTCCTTTTGATTGCACTACAATTTGGGACTAACTTTAGATTGCCACTATAATGATTGCATGTGAAGAAAGCCGGAGCGTTTTGACCTTTAAATAATCCTCCCCTAATAAAAACCTATAATATTTAAAATTTTATGTGGCAGAAACTTTGGGACATATGCTTGTTGAGTAGAAGATACTCCACATGATTCTCATCAATAAGTTGTAGGTGCATTAAGTCAGTTCTCTTTTTGCCCATTTTTATTTCCCTCCATTCTTTTAAAGCCAGTGGACGTGGCCCTATCAACTTTATGCACAATGCAAGCCATAATCATATGATGAACCAAGCAACAACTACAGTATAGATCACTAGAAATTTCTGCTGGGCTGCAGTGTGAATTATTTGATTTTCTGTGAGAGAGAGAGAGGTTTTCTTGAGAAAGAAAATTAGATTAGGATTCCCTCCTACTTCCAACATCCAACTTTTCTTGACATGGAAGGGTCAAATTTGAAAGGGGAACAAATCAACATATCCTAAAAAGACATACATTGGTCATTGGTTATTACTCATTGAGATCTTTTTTTATCATTTCCTCAGGTTTTGTGGGTTAGTTTTTTATGCTTATATTTAGTGATCGAAGGATATTGTCAAAAGAAAAAGATATGTCAAAAAGACCTCTAATTAAGTTGATGAAAGAACTCAAAGGGTGGAAGAAGGATAACCCATTTGATCTCAAGTTAAATCAAAGGATTTGGGAAAGGAAATTCTCCAAAATTGTCATATATCATTCGTTGGAAAATATAAATAAAAACAAATTAACAAATGAGCCAAGTTGCAGGAGATTGCTTAGCTAAATTATAAATAAACTAGTTCAACTCAAATTTGATTGGTTTGGTCAAGAAGTTCAAGTTTGACCTCAACTCAACTACTAGCCTCCAACTTGTTAGTGCATTAGCCTTTATACGATTTTATATTTACATATACAGCTTTTTAGCTTGCGCACATGTATACGAATTTTATAATTCTAAGAATAAATGAATATATATTTTTTATATGCACAAAAATATAAACATTTCTTTGGGTAGGTCTCAAGCTCAGGTTTGCAACAGAAATGACAGCTTCAGTTGTAGAACCTTTACCCCAAAAGAAAAAATCTATTAAATCAAAATGGTTAAGAGTTTGAAAAATTAAATTATAAAATATTATGAATATGTTTTACTCATTTAGAAAATGAACTAATATAGAGGTTTTATGAAGCAAAAAAATGACATAAAATGATATTATAAAAAGTGGAGTTTGACTTATCTCCAGTACTTTTTTTTCTTTTACTGAAATATCCTTTTATTTTAATGAGAAACTATCACATCACTTACTAACTAAATAAAATGTGAAAATTAAAACTCACTACCACTTGTTATTGTTATTTAAAACAAAAGAAGATATCCAGTTTAAAAAAAAAATACTGAAGATAAGCCAAACCCATAAAAATAATAATAAATGTTGCTATTTTATTTTAGGACAAAGTTTAGATTCATTGCTTTAGGTAATATATATATATATATATATATATTTTGGTACCCTTTTAAAATTCAGCCACTTGTCTACTTAAATAACTCACTTAATGCCGTCTCTTTCTCTATGGATTCTTAGGGCCCATTTAATTTAGACATGACTCAGTGTTCATATTTCATTACTCATAACTCTAACTCAAATCTCATCAATTATAACCCAAACCCCACTATCACTCAAAAACTCCAAAATTGTTGTTTGGTTACAAAACTTAGTCATCTATCTCAACTTTTAAGTCCACTTTTTGCCAAATGGTGGAACCCATCCCACTAACACTACACAACAGTTATGGTTGCTACCCGCATCAATTTTCTTTTCCCCTCTTTCATATTCTCCTAAGTCCATCACCACCATCAATTGCAAACTCAAAACCCACCACTATCAACACCACCAATGGCCACAAAATGAAAAAAAAAAAAAAAAAAAAATCCAAACATCAAATACACCCACAAAAAAAAAAAAAAAAAAAAAAATTCCAATCATCAATACCACCACCAACCACACAAACCCACCTCCATCACAATCCAAGTTTCAAACCACAACTACAAACACAAAAAACACAAACACACCAACACAAAATCTTTAGATCGTGATCCAAAATTGCCAACCTAAACCCACAAACATAGAAAACCAAAATCCAAACCCAAGAATCCTTAGATTGGAGACCAAAATCACGAAAATGAGGAGTGGGTTTCTATTTATGGGTATATATTTATGGTGGATGAACATGGTGAGTGGGTCTGAAGAAGAAAGAAAGAAAGAAAAAGAAGAAAAGATAGAAAGACAAAACTAGGAAGAAGAGGAAAAAAAAAAAAAAAAAAAAACCTGTTGGTGGTGGAGTGGGTCTGATGAAGAAAGAAAGAAGAAGAAAATGTTGTTGGTGGTGGAGTGGATATGAAGAAGAAAGAAAGAAGAAGTAGAGAAAAAAAAAAAATCAAGCCGGTGGAACTCAGTAGAAGAAGAAAGAAAGAAAGAAAGAATGAAGAAGAAGAAGAAAAAAAATGTTGGTGGTGGAGTGGGTATGAAGAATAAAGAAAGAAGAAGTTGAGAAAAAGCCAAAAAAAAAAAAAGAGGAAGCCAGTGCAACTTAGTAGAAGAAGAAAGAAAGAAAAAAAAAGAAGGAAAAGACAAAAAAGTGGTATGACACTGTTACTTGACAGTGACAAGTCAAGAGAATGAGTCCCACAAATTTGATTTTTTTTTTTTTATCATTTTGCCACTATCACTCATCATCCATACTCTGAAAACACCAAAATTGTGTTTTCAGTTTCCATCATCCAAACTCAAAATTTTGAGTTTTTGAGTGATGGAAACAAACATCCAAAATCAAGCCAAACACTACATTCGTGGGACCCACAAGTTTTGGATGATGGATCATAAAAACTGTGTGATATCACTCAATTTTTAGACTATCCAAACAAACTCTTAAAGCATTCACAGATGGAAATATCATCTTATCCTATTTTACCATCTCAAAAAATTACTTTATTAATTATACCATACTATTTTACAATATTTCCAACATCCCAACTTTTATTTTCCCATTTTACTCATTAAAATAATATATATTACCCACTAAAATAATATAATATATTCCAATACAACTTTCCCTCTCTCTCATGAAAAAAAAATACTCTCTCTCTCTCTCTCTCTATTCTGCCTCGTCTCTTTGTTTCTCTTCATTGGTGTCTCTTTCTTTGAACCGCTATCCACTTGAAGCCAAATACCTCATCCACTGGCCATTAGCCATGGGCAACCAGCAATCAGCAACTAGCCACCACCCAAACTCAACTAGCCACTACCACCAACCACAAAAACCAGTCACCACCATCATGTCACACACCAACCACCAACCATTAAATCAAACCCATTAAATTAGAAAATCAACAAACCTCGATCAAAAGAAATTAAATCCATTAAATCAGAAAACCAATAAACCCTAATCAAAACTCCATTGGCGTTGTCTCCATGCCTCACCGCTATCGTCTACACGCCTCCACGCCTTCACACATACCCAGATCAACCCACAACTCAGATCACAACCCACAACCTAGATCAACCCAAACCAAGCAAACCCATACAATTCTAGACTAGCCCACACCATAAACTCATATTAACCCACCATCGAGACCTCCCTACATCGCCACCATCGATCATCGACCTAGACCCACATCACCACCATCGAGACCAAGCCACACAATCAAAAGAAATTAAATCCATTAAATCAGAAAACCAATAAACCCTAATCAAAACTCCATTGGCGTTGTCTCCATGCCTCACCGCTATCGTCTACACGCCTCCACGCCTTCACACATACCCAGATCAACCCACAACTCAGATCACAACCCACAACCTAGATCAACCCAAACCAAGCAAACCCATACAATTCTAGACTAGCCCACACCATAAACTCATATTAACCCACCATCGAGACCTCCCTACATCGCCACCATCGATCATCGACCTAGACCCACATCACCACCATCGAGACCAAGCCACACACCATGCCGAATCCAAACCAACTCCAGTGGCATGCTTTGAACGAGAGAGAGAGAGATGTGAGAGAGGGAGTGAGAACTGAGGATGAAAGAAAGAGAGAATCAAAGAAAAAAAAAAAGAGAGAAATAAACAACTGAGTTGGAAAGAGAGAGAGAGAGGAAAATAATAATAATTATATAAGCCTGCTATAGTACCATCCTACATATAAGAGTGTAGTAGTATTGTAAAAAAGCTTACAAGTTTAGAAGGCCAGATGAAATGGGTTTTTTGTGCATTTATGATAAAATATACTAACGTATGCCATATACAATCGCCAATGAGAATGCTCTTACACTCTCAGATTTCTAAATTGTTGAAGAAATCAAGATTTCGAAGGACGGAGGGCAAATTGTTTCTCCTGTAATCCCCATGAGTTCTTACACAATTCCACCCAAACTAGCCTAAAAAAGCTTCAGCAATTTTAATGCTTGGACCAACCATGTTCCACATCCAAAGCCCAATAGAACCCTTCGTAGAATCATCTTCATAACAACAATGGGCATCATGGGCATTTTCTGCTATTCTCTTGAAAAAGGGTCCAAATCACAAGTTTATCCTCTTCAACCTTAGTCAACAGATATAGCAACTCTTCTATTGTTCCAAACATCTTTCTTAATTTAAATAGATCAAGACTCATAACAATTGCCATCCACTTCTGTGACACCAACAAAACATCAAAGTAGCAAATTTAGGAAGTTTAGCAATAATCTGGGTTGATAACTCATTAGGAAGACTCGGAATCAGCCTACCTTATCAATTTCAAGAACCAAATCAATCACAATAGCCAGCCCCTCTCCTTCTGAAGTATTGATTTCTTAAAAACTTTAGAAGTCGAAGAGAGTGTGAGAAGCCAGATTGGGGCCTTGGGGTCTTGCAGGTTTTCCAACAAAGGTAACCAGAAGGGGAAAAAAGTACAGTAAAAAGAGAGAGAGAGAGAGAGAGACGGAGTTAACACTGTTTAGGTGAGTTATATAATTGAACAGTTGGCTAAATTTTAAAATGAGTCTAAATATCTGAATTTCACCATTTTATTTTATACTAGTACAAAATCAAAGCTTGCCTTTGTAGTCTAATCCACTATAAGGATAGATATGTGCTTATATAAGTGTGTAAGTTATTTTGGATTTTAGGATATTCTTTATCAACTTTATCCATTCATCTCTTTCATCACTTATAAAAGAAAATTATAATTTAGTAACAGTTCATTTTGTTCTTATTTATTGATGAGCTTTAGGAAATTTTCATCCACACTTTTGAGTTGTAAGAATCCTGGAATTTAGAGATTGTTTTAGTAATTGTTAAAAAAAAATTTGTCAATCTTATAATCATTAGACCCATAATATTGTATTGTTTTCCTTTTAATTTAGACGAAAATGCACTTTTAATCCCTACATTTTAGGTCAATTCCCATTTTGGTCCCAAAATTGATTTTGTTACTAATGTCGTTCCTAAAAAAAAAAAAAAAATCGTTTCTATTTTGGTCTTTTCCGTTAACCCACTAATGGAAACCTCCTATGTGGCAAACGAAATGACCTACTTGCTGATATGGCGCTGACGTTGCCATTAAAATATTATTTAAAAAAATTATTTGGCATTTTTTAAATGCCACATTAGCATTTAAATTATAAAAATTTTAATTTCTCAATTTTACTTTTACTTTTAATTAAAAAAAATTTAAAAAAAAATACTTTTTTTAATACTTTTTTTAAACAAATAATTTTACTTTCTTTTAATTAAAATGATTTTTTTTTTTTTTAATTCCAATCTCTAAGATTCATATTCTTAGCAAATTAATCCTTATTTTCTTATAATTTTCTTTGTCTTTCTTGTACTTTCTTTATAACCAAACACATCAAAACAAAATAAATTAATTAAACGCATTTCTTGTCTTGTCTTTTATTTTATTTTTATTGCTTTCGTTATTTTATTCTTTCTTGTTCTTCCCCATAATCAATCTCCAGCAAAGAACCAAACCCCAAACCTAGATCTCAACCAAACGCCAAACCCATATCTCCAGCAAAGCAAACCTTAGCCTTTAAATCCATAAATTTTCTTGGCAAACAAACACAGAAAAACCCACAGGAAAAACAAACAAAAACCCCCAAATCACCACCACCAAATCAAAGAGCATGAATATCAAATCCAAGCAAAAGTATAGAAACCCAACATCCAGTAAAGCACCACCACCAAATCAAATCTTCCAAAATTTCCCAGCAACCATCAAAGCCTTAACATCAAATCTACAAAAATCCTAAGCTAAAAACTTCCAAATCAACCTTAAAGAGAGGAAAAGAGAGACGGTGAGGTAGAAAGAGGTGTGAGAACCACTGATCTTGGCTTCACAACCACTTATCTAGGCTCTAATATTGAATCGGTGACTAGGTTTCATACAACGGAGCCATAACTACACAGAAACAAAACTATGGGTTTTCTTTCTGGGGTTTCGTACACCGAGTCGGCGGACCTTCTTGATGGGTTTGATGGGTCGATGGGTTTTCTTTCTTTGACGACAACAGCGACCTTATCACTAGGTCTTGAACAAGTTCGACGGCAGCGATCTCATCACTGAGTCTTGAACGAGATTAGAGAGAGTTTGGGTCAGATCAGAGTTTGGCAGATTGGCGGAGGTGCGATTTTGAGATTAGAAAGAGTTTGGGTCTAAGAGAGATTCAGTCGAGGGTGAAGAGAGAGTTATAGATAGAGAGAGTTTAGAAATTTGATCACTGATGGGGTTAAAGAAAAAGAAAAAGAATTAAAAGGATACTTTTTTTTAAAGAAATAATTTTAATTAAATTAGATTTAAGGTTTTTTAAAAGTTTAATTTCTTTTTTTTTTTATAAATTTTCTGATGTGGTTTTTTTTTTTTTAATTTAAATGCTGACGTGGCATTTAAAAAATGCCAAATAATTTTTTAAAATAATATTTTAATGACAACATCAGCACCACATCAGAAAGTAGGGTATTCTGTTTGCTACGTAAGAGGTTTTCGTTAGTGAGTTAACAGCAATGACCAAAATAGAATCGAGTTTCTTTTTTTAGGGACGGCATTAGTAACGAAATCAATTTTGGGACCAAAATGGAAATTGACCCAAAATGTAGGGACCAAAAGTGCATTTTCGTCTTTAATTTATTGTATAGACTCTATAAAGTATAGACAATAATCTAAGCATTTTTCTTGGTCTTTTACGCCAAAATTAAAAATTTTCAAACTCTCGAAATCCTTACCCTTTTATGGTAATGGTGGAAGCCCCAACTGGCCAAAGAAACTTGTGTTCAAACTTTATGTTCCGTGTGGAGCCTCGTGGTACAAATATATGATATGACTAATTGGTGTTAGACAAGAAAATGTGACTTGACCATTGTGGAAAATTTTCTGATGAGAATTTGAAAGAATTTTGCATAATTTATCTTGAGTCAGAGGTGGCAACTGCTACTATATCAAGCGCCGTTTTAGCGGTGGCTACGTAGTAAAGTCAGACAATTGTGTGTAAACAGGTAATTAATTCAATATAAAATTACTTTTTCTCAAAAAAAAAAAATTCAATATAAAATTACAATTTTTTTTTTTTAGAGATAATTACAACATGCTGTTAATCCTGCAGCTCGAAACTCTTTCCCCCTTAGACCCCTAAGCATTTTGTGCATGGGGAAGTGCCAATTCAACTACAAGACATTTGGCTAAAATTACCAAAATCTGGTGCTACTAATAAGTTTAAGGCCATGAACCATTAATATATTGTTAATTATTCAATACCAAATAACTAAGCACTTTATGTGGGTCAAGTTTTGAAATTATTTTCATGAAATGGGTAATTTATTGAGCAAAAACATATAATTTGAAACGACAATTGATTGCATTTGAGATTTTCCGCAGGGTTTGATAGAGCAAGATGCTATATGTATCTAAATATTCATACATTAATATAAAAGTAGATGGAGATTTTCTTCTATAATCTAATAATATAATGACTATGCAGATGGGACTGTCAACTCGTAACTTTTAAGGGTTCTATTCCTATCAGCAGCTTACAAAAAGGTCGTGTTTAGAATTTTGCACATTGAGAGTGATTGTTCTAACACAATGCATGTGTGTGTTTGTTTGGAGAACAAGATCAATCAATGTAAATGCAATTATCATATTCAAAACATGTATATGATATTATTCTAGCGTGTAATCCCATGCATATGCACGAGAACATTTAAAACAACCAATTATATATATATATATGTGTGTGTGTGTGTGTGTATAATTTAGAATCTAATTGGATCTAGATTCTTCGGTTTTTAAATCTAATAATTTACTTGCTACAAAAATTTAAAAATTAGATAGGACACATATCGCAAAATTGAACTCCAATTAAAATTCAATTTAAAATTTAATTGAATTTTGACTCTTTGATTTTTACACCTAATAATTCACTTGACACACAAATTTAAAAATTAGATAAATTTAAACTCCAATATAAAATATAATTGGATTTTCTCTTAATTTTGGCTATATATATATATACTAGCTTGTAACCCCATGCATACGCATGAATAGACTTAAAGATATACAATAAGATGAATAATATAATTTATATATATATATAATTTAAATATTATTGATAGTCATTTTTATATTTTGTTAACTCTTTAAAAAAATTTGTAAGGATATTATTAGATATAAAATGTAAATTGTCCACGTTTTAAAAAAAAAAAATTATTGTGAAGCACTTTTTTTTTTTAATTTTTTTGAATCATTTATTCTAGACTCTTTGGGTTTTGTACTTAATATCTAACTTGGATGAATATTTATGATGTGGTCCATATTTTATTATAAAATTAAGAAATACAACTCTTTACGAATAAATAATTTAAGACACATAGCGCCAAATTAGAAATTTAATTTGGAATTCTAATTTGAGTTTTTTTTTTTTTTTCTTCAGTTTCACGTATTATTATTATTATTATTATTATATATAGACTAGTAATTTAATTTGGAATTCTAATTTGAGTTTTTTTTTTTTTTTCTTCAGTTTCACGTATTATTATTATTATTATTATTATATATAGACTAGTGTGTAACTCCATGCATATGTACGACGCATTTAAAAAAAATCACAATTTTATATATATTGTTTGCTTATTGATTATGAATTAAAAAATGAATTGAAATTAACATTTAGAATAATAAACATAAAAATAGAATTAGTCATGCTAAGACAACATTTCCTAAAGGACCAATCCCTTCACCCAAATAACTTGGAAAAGAGTTTGACAAAGACCATCTTGCTAAGACGTTTAGCTTTGTTAGCATTCCAATACACCCAATTAAACTCCAATCAGTCAAATCTTGCATATAGCAATCTAACTTCAACAACAAAATTAACAGTTCTTAAGTGCACTAATTTGAATCTATTGGTCACTACCTCAACTCAAATTTTGGAATTACCCTCAATTACCACCTTCTAAAGCTACTTTTGACTTGCTAATTCCACTGCCCCCAAAAAAGCTTTGGCTTCCACTTGAATAGGGACCTTAGTATTCACTTTTTTTAGAAGGCGAATAAGCTACACTATTAGCCACATTCCATGGGTGCATGTAGGAGCTATGCTTCATACATGATTCTAATATCAAGTTCAACATGACATAAAATGACCATGAATGACAACATTCAGGAGAAAAAGTTATCTTAAAAAATTTTAAACTCAGAACTTGCCTTAAAATATGGACAATGACAATGCCTCAAGAATCAAGGTTAAGTTATGTACATTTGATTTGCGAAGCTTAAGGTCAAAGATATAATTATCAAATGACATGCACCCACTATTATCTTCTGGCTCACAAATCAAACTTTAAAGTATCTTCTCTCTCAACCATGGCATTCACCCACTATTATATTATGCTATATGATTCTCATATGAAATATTTCTAGATTCATTCATATGTGAATCTTCCAAACCAAAATTCGCTCACGAATTAAGACAAATAAATAGCTTTCGTTGAGAGCTTTCATTTGTTCTACTATATTTTCTGCGATATGATACCATTGTTTCTGGCAATGCTTAGCTTCATTAAAAGTCACACATAACTAAGTATATACTTTGAAGAGCATTACAAACTATGAAAAAAAAAAAAACTATTATAAAAGCTTGTAAACTAAACAAATTTCTCTGAAAATGGGCTGAATTTATAATTTTCCTTTTTTTTTTTTTGGTTTGTTTGTTTTTGGATATGATCTTTTCAAAGATAAGTAACAACACTCATATGGAATGCTATATTTTAGCTATTGATGAATATTTACTACTTTTGAGTGTCATCCCCCATATTGGATCTATGTAAATACTCTCTCTCTATATTTACCTATTGAGAAACTAAATATATTTTAAATTTTTAAACGATAAATCTCATCTACCTAACTGTATAAAAAACTTTTATTAAAGTTTGGTCATTGTTACTAATTGTATAACTAAATTCAACTATATATTTTTTCATTAAAGATCTTATCTCATGCAATATGAAAAATTTCAAGAAATACTACTTTCAACTCAGTGTCTCCAAAAAATAAGTCATGTACATTGGACTTGGAAGAAAAAGAACTATTGGTCTTGCCCAATCATGCCCTTATATTCTTACCACAAATAATTAGATTACTGACTTTATTTATTATTAAGATGCAACCCAAAACAAAAAAGGCATACGACAACAAAAAAATTAATAATAAAAAAAATCTCCAAATAGCATTATAATGAAGTATTGTTCCCAAAAGCAATATTTTTCAAATTCGTATGGTTGCTTATTTTAATCCTCACACAAGATTTAAGTTTCATTTATACATTTGAATATTGATATTGTTAAATTCAATGGTTAGTTATGAAGTAAAACAAGTTCTTAACAGTAAAAAAAAATATGTGAGAAAAGGAATTGACAATGTTTCATAAGTCAATGAATATGAATAGAAAAGGGACTGCAAGTTTACTTACAAATCTGTTTGTTGTGCATTGGGGGGGTTGCCGATGTGTTGTTAAGAGTTGTTTGTTGATAGTAGCAAGTGGTTAGGAGTTGAGATTATATTTAGAAAAACATTTAAGAGAGAGAGAGGATCTTGAGAGTCTACATAGGTGTCCAGGTGAAATGTTCTTGTTTAGATTATTTTTGTGGTCTTCTTGGTTTTTGTATTACGTGTTAATGTATTATTTATTTTGGCACAAAAATTTTAAAAATTTACATAGGACACATAGCGCAAAATTAAGAATCCAATTAACTCACTTGACCAAAAAAGAAAAAAAAAAAAAAAAAAGACATGAGGTGCAAAATTGAGAATTCAATTGAAATCTAATTGTATTTTCTCTTATCTTCACCTATTATTATTACTAGTCCCAGACCCACGTGTTACGCGTGTTAATTTTTTAAATAAAATATTATTTTAGTCCCTAGACTTTATAAAGAGTTAAAAAAAAAAAAATTCATCATATTTTTCATAATCTTGTCTATAACATTTTTTCCATTATCATATATTTATTGGTTGATGATTTGCATAACATAAACATTAAATAAGAGGTAAAACTATTCATTGTGTATGAAGATTATGATTATATATATATTTATATAATTTCCTTAGTTAGAATTTGATTAGTTTCAAGTTTAAATTTTGTATTATAATATTTAATTGTTGATTATTGATTTAATTAAGTGAATGTAATGGTTGATTTTATTGCACTATAAAGTTTTCAATGTCCTTTGTACAGCCATCTCTATTTTATTTCTTATTTCTCTTGACCACCTTTTTATTTTCCAAATAACGGTTATTAATTGACGTTTAATTTCATTTCTTTTTTTCTTCCTTCATTTATTCTTTATTACTTTGTATGTTCCCTTGCTAGTTGTAAATTTTATGGTTATCAATAAAAAATAGATATCATGGATGGCTTAAATAGTTATAGATATAGTTACACTTCTGAATTTTCAAGAAAATATGAAAGGCATTTCTCTAGTTTGGTCTCAATCAATTAAGATATCCATAATATATTAATGGAAATAATAATGAGCCTTAAATATTTTTAATGTATGAAGTGGTTAGGTTAGTAGTATGTCAAAGGTTTTATAAAAAAAATTTAAAAATAATTCCAAGGAAATGTAAAATGCCTTTTTCATAAAAAGGAAATTGTGACTTTTTGAATGGTAGAAATATGATTGTTTTACTTACCTTGTTTATAGATTTCATTATTAAGTTATAAACATCTAAATTAAAGTAAATGAACATATAAATGCAAAATTATATGTAATGTTACAACAACATAAGATGATAAATATGTATAGATAATTTTTTTTTTTTTAATTCATGATTCATTATTTCACTGTTTACTTTCATTTTGCAAAAAACTTTACATAAACTCCTCTTTTGTGACAACTTTTTTTTTTCTTTTTGCCGAAACAACTTAAGGATATTAAGACTTAAGTTAACACATGTGATAATTGTAAAACACATCAGTGATATGAAAAATAGAAAGAATTAAATATTTAAAAAACATTTTTAGTAGATTGTAATATAAAACATTTTTTTCTCAATATTTTATGTAACTTTTCCCATAAGATCAATATTGTTGGCATCCTTTAAAGATGATACATAATATTTTTGAGAAAAAGAAGAAGTAGAGACAATGCACATAATATAAAATTATTAAGCTTGCGTGATTTAAATTTGTGACAAAAAAAGTATTAATGTATCTATGATAAAAGTTTTTATCTAAATGATATATGGTAGTTCATATTTTATTAGACTTGATTCAAAAAGTTCATTCTCAATAGCTTTTTAAGTCTACAAATTGATCAATATATGGGCCTAGACACATTCAAAGGGTGCCATCTAAAATAAATTATATGACTCTATCACACAAATATTTTGATTCCCCCAGTGTATGGTAAAGAAATGCAAGTTTGTGTCTAATCATTTTCTTAATTTGTACTGCATAATTTAATAGTATAGAGGATGTGATTGGATTTAAATATTGAATAAAATAATATGAGAGGAAAAAAGAGTAAAAATAAAAAATATATATATATAGCAATAAACATCAAATTATCCAAGTCATTCTATGTAATATAATAACAATATATTATTATACACTATATGTATAATGCAGTAGGATAATATTTAATCAAAGAGAATATAGAAGATAACAACTTAAAACACAAAACTAAATTACATCAACTCAAAGTAAAATTCTAATTAACACAAAAATTCATCAACCTAAAGAATTGATGTAGTAAAAAAAAAAAATCAAACAAAAAATGAAAAACAAATTGAGAGAGCGAGAGAGAGAAGTAACCTTTTTTGTGTGAGAAAACTATGCATAGAATGAAAAAGAAAATGTCAAATTTATAGTAAGATATTGAGAATAAGAAGAGTCAAAATAAAAGAAGATAAAAAGGTAGAGAAAGAATGATATTAAGGTAGAAAGTAGTGGGAAGATGAAGAAGTAAAAGGAAATGAGAGTTTTGAAAAATTAATAATAAAAATAATGGTTAAAGGATATTTTAATTTTTAAATAATTAAGTCACCTTAAATGAGAAAATGTTTTAAAAATATATATAAGAAAAATTGAAAACAAAAAATGATGATGTGGCTGCTGATGTGGCTCAACGTGAGCGTAACAACATTAAATGCTACGCTTCAGCTTTTAGTAATATATAGATATAGATTATTATTATTATTATTATTATTATTATTATTATTATTATATATACTAGAATCTAAATAACTTATAAACAAACCCCAAATGTGAATTAGGCCATAAAGTAATTGAACGACAACAACAAATAAGCAATTGGGATTTAGGAATTGAGCGCATTAGAACATCCTATTCTATAATTTTATGTTCTTCATTCTTGGTATAATTTGTTCAATCTAAATTCAACTCATAAGTGGGAATATTCATAATTTTCAAAGAATAATTATTAGACAGTCCTGAAATACTGTGGCGTGGTGCTCCATTTTTTCACATTTATAGTAGTTCCCACTAAATAAATTCATAGTTTTATCCACCATGAATATGAGAGAAGGGAGCTCCACCTCTATATACTCTAAGAATGCCTAATGATTTTCATTTTCAAGACTTAGAGTCTGTTTGGATTGAGGGGTGAGGGAGAGGAAGTGGAGAGTAGTAGAGTAGAGTTCGTTAGAAATAGGCTAGTTTCCTGCCAACTCTACTCTATTCTCTACTCCCCTTCAATCCAAACGGGCCATTAGTGCTTCCAAAAAAAGAGGTGCAATTCAAACAAGAGCCTATTGTCATTAAAGTTCTTCTATTTTGGTAGATATGTAGGATTATTAACTAGTTATAAAGGTGAATTTAATACTCACCACCTAGCTAGGGTGAATTGCCCAAAAGTAAAAAGTTTCTCACATAATTTGGTTAAGGATTAGAGCACTCACATTTAGCTCAAATGTTTAGCTAAAATAATTACTAAACTCACCCAAAAAACTTTGCATCAACCTCGATAAGCAGTTGAATTAAAATAATTTATGTATAATAACTCAATCCATGAATCAAGTTACTCTAACTCAATAACTAATTCTTCAATACTCAAGCTTCAATTTGGTCCTTCAAGTTGACATAGTGAAATTGGGGAAGGATAAAGTAATATATATATATATATATATATTTGGGGAAAGAAAAAAAAATATTTAGGGTTAGTAACATATTACCTACTTGCATTTAAACCGAATTCACTTTGTCTACTCATGATTTGAAAATTATCACATTACCCACCCAATATTGACTCTGTTATGCAGCTATTACTCACCTCATCGATTTCCCCATTAAAAATATAATAAAACATAGAAATCAAGATTTTTTTTTTTTAAAAAATGATATTTGTAAAAATTGTGATGCTTTGGCTCAAAAACACTTTTCCTCTTCACAAGAATGTTCTTGAGACAATCAATCTAAACCAAAATCCATTCAACCCAATCCATCCAAATGTTACCAAAAAATCATCAAGCAGCCCATTTGCATTTGGCTTTAAATCCAACCTTCAAACACATTCCCACAAACTTAGAGAAAAGGAAAATAATTAAATAAAATCTCTATGCTCATTGGTCCTTTGCCTCCACTGCATCACAACTATAACCAATCATAACTAGGGGCGGCTCCACTTAGAGCCCAGGGGGTTCAAATGAACCCCTTGAATTGAACCAAAAAATTATTATTGTAATATTTTTTATTTTATTTTTCCTGTTTTGACACTTAAAATAAAAACTTGAACACCCTAACCTTAAGCCTAACTGAAATAAACTTAAATATAATCATTTTAACAATATCTTAACCTTTTTAAACACAAAGAAAAATCTCAATAACAAATCAATTTGATTTAAAATTTGGGAAAAATAATTTTAATTAGCCCAACAACAAAAGTAGATTTGCTAAATCTTAAACCTTAGAAAAAGCTCATTTAGATCTTAAGAAATATTAAATAAATCAATCAAATGGGAAATAAGTGGATGAATGATTGCTTGACTATGTACATTGAAATAGATATAGCTAGTAGGATTGATAATGAAGATATCATGCAACAATTTCAAAATATGAAACATCATGGAAGGCAATTGTAAAACTTTATGTATTAAGATTTTTTTTTTTTTTTTTTGGTGATGTCAATATATTTAAATTATCTTTTGTTTAAAATTTTGTATAATTTATGTTTCATATATTGAACCCCCCCAAGAAAATAATCCTAGAGCCGCCACTGATCATAACCCTAATCTCCACTATGTTCTCTCTCTCTCAAGGCCAAACCTATAATTTCACACGGAGTTAGCCGAGCCCAAAAGCTTGAAGAACCTTTGGACCCACTACTAGCAGTGCCTTCATCGCCAAGCTCTAGCACCTCCTATCTGTCACCTCCTCAAAGTCAATGGGTTGGTTTGCTTGGGTGGTTTTAAGAACTTGAGCTTTTGAAGCTTTAACCTACCAAGCTCACCAATTCCGCACCAAGACAACTCATCGAGCTAGGTTCACCCTAAAACCCACCGAACCCTATGATTGGTGTTGGGATTGTGAAGAAGAAGGGAAATTCTATGAAAGGTGTAGATGAAGTTGGTGCATGGGTGGTCATCGACGGTGTTGTGAAATGGGATGGAGAGCTTCTCAAAGGATTTGGCAAATTGCGAAGAGTGGTGGATTTGAAGATTTGGTTTAAGGATTTAGAGGTTAGAGAAATGTTCGCTACTTCTTTTGGGGTTAGCCATTGGAGGATTAGCTCAAATCATTGGAGGAAAACCCTAGTTGGGTTATTAGCCTCTTTTTGTTGTTGAATCTATGCCCTTTTTGTTTTGTTTTTTTTGTGTGTGTTTTAATCTTTTTGTTTAAATATTTTTTAATCTTAAATAACAATATTTAAAAAAATTTGAAAAATGTTTTTTTAATATAAATATTCTTTTAGATCTTAATTTTTATGTTTTCATTTTTTTTTTAATGTTTTTAACAATGAAAGTGATGTGGTGGATAACAGTTGAATATTGAAGCCAATCTTAGGTGGGTAAAGTGACAATTTTCAAATCACAAACCACAGTATGTAAAGTGAATTCGAGTCCAATCACAAGTAAGCAATCAATAATTATTCCTAATTTTTAAATGGAATAGTGATAGAATGTTGAGACTAATGAATTGTCTGTGAATAGTTCATTAGCTAAACTAAGAGCAATTACGTTAGTTGGGGCATAATTGTGCAAAATGGAAAAAGTGGCTAATTTTACACAATTTGAACAAAAAAATACCTACACCAGCTTGTGCATAATTGTGCATTTATGCACAATTGTACAATAACCGTGCATATATGCACGGTTACTGTAGCATGTGTATTTATTATTTTATTAATTTCAGTTCGCTCCTTATTTTTTCTCTCTTCTCCGTGCACAACGAACTTAGCCTCTCATCTTTTTTTCCTCAGATGCACACAAACTCACCCACACACAAACACTTCCACAGAGACAAATCAACACAAAAACACACCCACACAAACAAATCAACACAGAAACACACCCAACACAAACAAATCCACACAGACAAACCAACAGAGAGATAGATCGGTGCTTGACTAGAACTGGTGGGCTTGGTAGTCGGAGAGTTCTTTTTCTGATTATTGTATATGTTTGTTGTGGTTCTTTGTAGTTGTTGATGGCCAGCGATCTGGTCGATGGGTCGAGAAAAAGTTCCGCCGGCGTGGCGAGTGATCTGGGTCAATGGGTCGATGGGTGAAGAAGTCTAGTCGGGGTGGTTCGTGGATCGGCCAGTTGGGTTGGTAGTTTTTGAGAAAGAATGAGAGGTTCGTGGATCGGTCGGTTGGGTTGGTAGTTTTTGAGTGGTGAAGAAGTCTGGCCAGCGTGGTTCTAAGATCGGCTGGTTGGGTTGGTAGTTTTTGAGAAAGAATGAGAAAATGTAGAAAAGAGAGAGAGGGTGAGGTGATCTGTTTCAGAAATGGGTATAGAGAGAGCGAACTAAATCAGAAAAATGGAGAGAGAGAGAGAGAGAGAGAGAGAGAGAGAGAGAGAGAGAGAGCGCGTATGGTAGTTGAGAGAAATAATAAAAAAATTGAGAAGAATGAATATTTTATTGAAATATCTTGTAAAATAGATAAATTGATGTGAATATTTTGTAAAAATGATGGTGTAAAATAAAAAAGTAAGTTTTAAGTGTAAAATAGACAGAATTTTATGCACAAGCTGATGTAATTGCTCTAACAAAAATGAAAATTTTAGACTAAATTTAGCTAAAAATACATTGAGATTGATGTAAGTACTCTTAAATCCTAAGTTCACTCAAGATGCCCCATGCTAAATAGACCCCTTATACATTGGTTCAATGGACACAACCTCCACCTCCACCCCCCCCCCCCCCCTCCCCCTCGGCCGATGCCCCGACTCTCCCCTTTTTTTTTTTTTGGCCTATCAGAAAGTTAATTCACTCATGGTGTGTGTGTTGGGGGGGGGGGGGGAGGATGTGACCTATTTTAGAGAACTTAACTTGACAAAAATACTCCTCACATTTAAAAAAAAAAAATACCCACCCTAAAGAAAAACAAATCAGATTTGCGATGAGCAAATTTAAGAGATTTGCTATTTTTTCTAGAGAGTTTCATTTAAAGAATAATATGTTCATTAGCATTGTGCTGAAAAATCTGTGAAGATCAAAGGGCCTTAGTTTGCTGCAACAGTGTCTCGTCCTTGTTTCTTGGAAAGGTCATTAATCCGAAGTAGTACTTGTCTGTATGGTGGGTTTAAGTTTGGGTTTAGACAGGGCTCCAGGAATTTTTTTCAAAGTGATCCTTAAGAAGCTTAAATTACACAATGTAATAATAAAAGAAATTCATATATTGACAACAACAACAACAATAACAACAACCAAAAAACAAGTAAATACGTAAAGTTTTACAATTATTAATTAGTTGTTTAGTAGTTTCATTATTTTTCTTTGCCTAACATAATTTTTTTTTTTTTTTTTTTGTCTTTTATAATGTCTTACTCACTAACTTTTAATGCCTCCATTACCCCAATCCAAATAGCCAATGCCATGGCTGGCCCCATCCTCCCCACTCAAGAGACAAGAGCTAGCAGCAACCAATTAACACAATTTAACAATTACATTACATACAGACTATACAATCATACACTTACATAAAACATTAACGAAATATAAAACATATGTTAGGACATATGTAGAACTTGTTAAAACATATATCATATAAAATTGGCTAATCTTTTAACAAAACGCACTCTACTTATAATTTGGTAAATCTATGATGTGTTTAATACTTCAAGGAACAAGAGTTCAAGTCTAGTATTGAACTCATACAAGTTTGTCCAAGAATCAAGTAAAAAAGTGTTGTTCATTAAAACTCAACAGATGTATCCATCGAGATTTAATATGTGATTCTCAACAGAAACTGTATCTATTAAGAATTACGAAATTTAGATTTCTAGATCTGTTTTTCACATATATCCAATCTATTTGTATAGGGTTTCTTTTCTCACAACCCTAGACATATATAAGGATTATTTTAAGGGCCGTCAAAGGTGATGCAGCTTTATGCAAAGTGATTATTCATTCAAATTTTGACTGAAGACAATTTGCTCTAGTTCATCTTTCTTTTGAAGAAGATGCTACGTTTGTGCGCCGAGAGTTTTGTAACTAAGGAGCTTATTAATTTTCATCGTGTGAATGAACTGAAGAACTTTGCAGTCAACATCTTTCTCAAGTTAGTGTGTTAGTCACATACTGGAATTTGTGCAAAAGAGTTAGTCACGTACTTGGATATGTGCATCAATTAGTTAGTCACATACTGGGAGTCGTGCATTGAAAGGAGAGATTGTCACTACATTACAATTCCAATTGAGTATTGGGGTAAAAGTTCAACTATAGGTTGGTATAAGGTACTGAGATTCCTTTACTTGTAACCGCATGCTTTGATAATAGTGAATTCTCGAGAGTTGTGACCTTAAATTCACCCAATGGAGTTTTGCCTTTGCGGTTTTTCCCATTCGTAAACAAATCACTCGTGTCAAATTTATTTTCCGTTGCATTTAACTTAGTTGGTGATTTGTTTGTACTATCATGCTTATTGCATGTAATTGAATCTAATTAATTAACTTGACTAATTAATTGATTGATTTACCAAATGAGTCAATATATTATTGGCCTATCAACATACACAAAACGACAAACTCACAAACCAATAAAGTCAAATAAAGGCAATTAGGCAAAGCTATTCAATTGATTCAATTCCAAAGAGATTCAAAGAACTAGATTTTTTAGTTTCAAAGAGAGAGAGAGAGAGAGAGAGCATTGCTTCCAAAGCAGAGATGACATAGAGAAAAAGAGAGAGAATTGAAATACCTTGATAGGCTGCACTGCTGCACGTTGAGAACTTAGAACTGCATAGGCTAGCTGGGTTACCTTCAGTGCTGCTCTGGGCCAACCGATCTCGTTGTCACCATCGCCGATGCGCTCTAGGATTAGGGCTGCAACAAGCAGCACGTTGAGGTCAGTGACTGTTGAAGACTGAGGTTCTTATTTCCCTTTAGGTTAGGAATTATTTTGGTTTAAAATTTGATTCAATTGGCAGGGCGAATTGATGAGTATTTAGCTTATAAAAATTTAATTATTATTATTTTTGTTCATTTAAAAATCTGTCTGAGTATTAAGTGAGGGAGGATTGATCTTGGGCTTTTTTCCCTAAGGTCTTTATTGGGCATTTGGGCTTGCTATTATTATAAAAGAAAATTTACAAATTTTATTCAAAAGAATTTTTTGGGCTTTTTCCTTTTGCTTGAAAGGCCCCAATCTATTGTTAAGTGGACCAAACTATGGACCAAAGCTTAATTCCATTGAGCATAAAAAAAACTCAGGGTGGTCACAAATATTTTTTTTAAGGGTAGACAAGTATAAAATTTTAAATTAGGCCCTCAGAGCTAGGCAGAATTATTGTTGTGAAAATGCGTAAGCAAAAGTCGGCAGATCCAATTTTCGTTCTCATTTGTTGGTTTAAAAAAAAAAAAAAAAAAAAGGAATCTAAAAGAAATTAACTGACAACAGATGATGAATATGTACCGTGGATTTTATGTTTAGGTGATGTATCTTTGAGATCAAAGTTGAATTTTGATCATTATACTGGTTTTATATTGGGGTAAATTGTGTTTGAGATCAAATTTTAAATCTGTTGCCCATCAGCTTTTCGTAAAAATCAAAATACATGAATAGATTATTGTTGTATATATCGCCTCTTTGTTTGATATTTTTTAGTGAGTTTGTTCTCAGAAGACTGGGAAGTCTTCCAGGCATGGCATCCTCCCATCCTGGCTCAACGCCTAGATGGGAATTTTTCTTCTGATTGTGATTTTCATTTAGACATTGAAAGATAAAACATTGAAGTTAAGTTGTGTTTGGTTGTCAAGAAAAATGTGAGAAAATTCTAAGAAAACTCATTTGAACATAGCAAACTTTGAAGAAGAAATCAAGAAATGAAATTGAGGGAGATGATCTGAATTTTACACACTTGCAGGATATTTTTGCCATAATATTCAAACATTGCTTCGAATTTTTTATTTGGCAAGTTATAAATGTATCCAATAGGTCTTGAATCCATGAACTCACCATCCACCTAACTCTTGAAAAGGAGGAGTTGCCAGAAATTGAGATTTGGCACCATACGTCGGGGGCCAACCACAAATATATGAACCACTGCTCAAGCATCATTCTAAATAATATTTTTCACAGTATGTACAACAAGGGTAAAGAAGGAAGTTCACGAAATCAATCCCATAAAGGTGCAAGAGATGTGTTTGCATTATTTTTTTTTTTAATTAAAATAAATAAATAATAAAAGATCTAAACTACATTTACATATTCAAATTTGTAAATCCAAAACATAACCAGCTTGTTTAGGCATTTTGTAAAATAGAATTCACATTCATCATTGTGAACTTTGCCTTCTGTGTAAGTTACACCATTAAGTACACAATATCACAACCAACAACAAAATATAATTGGGAGCAAGCAAAGCAACTCATGCATAAATCAATTCTAATTATGTCCGCTCGAAGTCAGAAGACAAAACATATCAAAGTAACTTAATGAATTAACTCGGGCTAGAGCATATCAAAGTAACTTAATGAATTGACCCGAGCCTGAGGCAGCTGATTTCTGAGCAATACTTTATGGTATTAGAGGAAACTAAAAGATCAGAGTTTATCATGTAGATATGCTGAGATAAATATAGCCAAGGCACAGAGAGAAAGACCTAACAAGGGGCCTGCAGGAGTTAACTTACGTGTAGCTGCCAATCGTATAGCTGAGAACATAAAAATGAAGCGAGATAGAGCAGGCTTCAAGTCAGTCCAGGAAGAAATGCAGAGACATTTTAATGCCAATACATAAGAGGGAAAACTCAAAAACATGAACATTGAAAAGGCGTACCAAATACAGAAGAGAAAAGGAACGAAGATCCAAACCCAACAGCATCACCGATAGCTTTTGTATCTGGTACTTGCATAAGAACGTAAGCCTATTGGGAATTGCATAAAAAAGTAAGGCTATCAGGAATTGCAAATATTCTGCATAAGAACACTGAACTGTTCGTAGTGGGGAGCTGGGGGGATACTGTACTTGTAAAGTTCTTATTTGGAAACAATTTCTCCAAAGATTATTCAGATTATTTTTTTCATTTTCAGCTTGTTTATGAATAAAATTAACGAAACCCCCACCCCCAACCCTCCCCCCCCAAATAGAATTCTATAAAAAAGCTCCACTCATTGGCATCTGAAAATGTAAAATGTATTTTTCTCTATTTTGGATAACTCTATAGAAAGAAAAAAGAAAAAAAAAACAAAAAAAAAAAAACACCACAAAAAAAAAAAACACAAAAAAAACCAAAAAAAAAAAAAAACTCAAAAACATATGTCCCACATCCAGTGATGTATTATTGTTTAAATTTTACCATTGCTATAGTTATCTAACTATACATGGCCATTGTATAAACATCTAAAAATTAAATGTGCATATTTTATTCTAGACAAAGTTTGTTTACAAACTTAATTGTAGCCTAAGATTACAACTCTCACTAAAAAAATTTAACATACCTATATATTTTGAAAATTTAACCGTTGTATTGCGTGTTCTTTATATTCTTAACACACTTATCAATTTTCTTGTCAATCGAATGTTTTTTACTATTCGATTCATAAACCTATATGCATAATTTTAGAGTATAAAAACTTAAAATTTAAACATTTGATTGATAACATAACTATTGATTTTTTATTTTCTAGAATTTTTGCAAGTATGGAAGATATAAGAATAAAATGCAATCCAATGGTAAATTTGTTAAAATTTACATTTATTAAAAAAACATTGAGTGGATTTGTAGTTTTAGCCAGCTACAACCAAATTGGTAATCAAACTGTATCCTTTAATTCCACCCACATCTCTCTTCAATTATTTTACTCTCAAAAACTCAATGCAAATCTCTCTCTTTGTATGTGTGTGTGGTCATAGAGAAATCTCTCTTTATAGCACTTTGGACAAGGGAAGTGGGTGATTACTTTGGGCTTATCCTTGTGGACTTGAGACAAGAAAATGACAATGCTCATTGAAGACTATAATCTCTCTCTCTCTCTCTCTCTCTCTCTCTCTCTCTTTCTCTCTCTCTTTGTGGTTGACAAAGAAATCTCTCTCTATAGCACCTTGGCCGAAGGAAGTGGGTGACCAATTTGGGCTTACCTTGTGGATTTGAGACATGAAGACGGCAACGCTCATCAAAGACTAAAATCTCTCTCTCTCTCTCTCTCTCTCTCTCTAAGCTTATCATTGATATCGATATCATATTTTGTTCTTATTGAATGTTAGATTAACCAATTTTATGGTTCAATGTCAAAATAACCAAAATTTTGTATGTTGACTCGACTTTAACCTAAATGACCAAAGAAAGTCAAAATTTCAACAAACCACCTAATTTTATCATTTCATATCAAAATGCATATTTTTTTACACTTTTCACAAGTTTGGGCTAGCTAAGTTGGAATGCAGTGAAATGAGTTTTTATTTGGTTGTTTCTATTATTTTATTGGAATGATTTTTTTTTTTTTTTTGATCGGTTGAATGAAAAAAAAAAAAAA